>NC_087381.1:6362502-6662502 GCF_963675165.1 Halichondria panicea | reverse complement strand
AGGTCAGAGGGATTTTTCAGAGGATGCTTGACAACTTCATCTGGATCAATCACTGATTCTATCACATTTACATTGCGACAAAAACTTTCAACAGTCTCACGGATTGTGCTCATAATTCTGGAGCGAAGAATCAGACCTTCAGGTCGAACTGTGTCACTGCGCATTTTGAGAGCAACAGATCGACCATTTTCAGCAAGCTCGAGGTGTGCGGTGATTCCATCATCGTTGCACCAGTAGATCCCATTCTTCCACACAGAACAGTATCTCTGCAGGGAAGGGACATTGAGCAAAATTTTGCTGGCAGGGGCAAGCCGGAACATGAACACTATCCTCAGAATGAGGATCTGAAGGCAGCGAGAATCAAAAAACTCGGTATCTTGAGAGGTTTCAAGTATCCAACCAAAGTGGTAGTTGATGCTTTGAGCGCCTATCCAAACTCTCTCTGGAATTTCGATTCGAATGAGCCCTGGAAAGAAGAGGTATCGAGTGTCGGACTCAGGAACAGAAGCATCTCTGTCAGTGGAAGGAGCAATCTCCTTCGGAAGGAAATCCAAGATTTGCTTGTCTGTGATTTCGAAGCACAGCTCTAAATGCGACATGTAGGCAATCAGCATCTCTATGTCCAGGTCATGGAATGCTTTCTTGAATTTTGACAAAGGCACCATTCCAGTGCTTGAAGCTAGCTTGCAGTGCTGGCAGAAACTTTCAGGAGCAAACACGGTCCCATTGACTCTGGACAGAAGCGTTGTTTGATCAATCACTAAGAAAGACTTTTCTGGAGATCTGTCATTGCGGAGAAACAAGAGGAGACCTCTTTTATGCAGCTGGTCACAGATCTCTACAAGGTGAGGGACGGTGCTGGGTATGAAAGAAAGAATATCTTGGGTGCGTTTTGACAGATCCTCATTAAGATCGCTCTTAATTCTTTCGTAAACATTTCCCAAAGACAAAGCAAGGTCGTCTTTGAAGCTTTCGGCAAGGTAGATGTAAAAGGTGTGAGCATTCAGGCTGATGGTTTCTGGAGAACGGAGAATAGCGGAGCTTTTCTGAATCAATTTTCTTGCTTTTGTCATGTCATTCGAATCAGCAAAGCGACAATCCATTGGAATGAACTCTGTGAACTCAAACTTTGGGAATTGCTTGATAATGTGGGCAAAGATCTCTTCTTTGGCTCGTGGATCTTTTCCCATTTCCTTCACCTGGTCAGCATGGCTACCAACTATTATCACATGTGCTCTACCTTTCAGATTATTGCACTGGTTTTGGACGAGGGTCAACCAACGATACATGGAATCAATAATTGCCTGCTCACTTTCTACAAGCTTAGCACAGAGGATAATGATGGGTGGTGAGGTTTGAACAGCATTCTCCAGAATGGCACAGTGGCTCGTGTAAAACTCTTTCTGGCCAGCAAAATCAAAGTAGATGATTCTCCCAAACTCTTTGGTGTATACTTCGTACGGTATGATCCCCACTGTCCTCGCATCGACACCATCTACGGGTCTTGCCTTCTGGAATATGGACAAAAATCCTTTTGGGCTCAGAATGGACTTCAACAGAGTGCTCTTCCCCACGCCACCATCGCCAATGATAAGCACAAACAGAGGAAGGTGTGGGGGTCGCTCGGAGGAGAGCTTTCCGATGAGCTTGCTGTGTTTCTTGTAGACATTGGCAGCCTTGGCTCCGTGTTTCAAGAGGAGCTTTATGATCTTAGGGTTGTTGGCCAAATCGAGAGGTGTCTTGCCTTCTATGTCGGTCACATTCGGATCACAATGACATTCTGCCAAAAAACACTCCACCGTTGAATCTTGCTCAAGCTCTACTGCTAGCAAGAGGACACCTGAGTACATGCAGGTGTGAATTATTGGACTAAAATTTGAGCGCTGTCGGGGCAGTGCACCACTCTCTCACACTTATGGGAGCTTAAACATTCACTCTCCCAGATTATAGAGTATAATTATAGATAAGCATATTGAATGTGGTATGGCCAATCGGCCAAAACAATCATCGGCATAAGGCTTTAAAAAGCTGCTGTTCAGGCATGCAGTGCATGGTTTGAATGTTGGCACAGTGAGGGAGTGGCCCCGCAGTTCACCAAACCCCCCTTTTTTCCCTCGAGGAAATGAGAGGATATGGCCACATCATTGGTAATTATTTTATTGCAGGCATGCAGAATCAAAAAGTGGGTTGATCAGCCATGATAAAACGATCGATGCCAAAAGTTCAAGTCAGTGGCTGTATCAGCAGAAATCGAGTCTTGCAGCTCTCTTACAGCCACCAATATAGCTTAACTACTAAGTAGAGTAGCAACACTCCATGGACAAGATTTGCTACGCACTTTTCTGAAAAGGCTGCAATGGCATTCCTATTAAGCAAAACTAGGCATAACTCTGAGAACCAAGCATTCTTTTGCAAATCCACGAATTAAATCCAAGAAAACATGACTAACAGCCTCTTCATTGATCCTTGAGCAGCTGTAGCAGTCTACACAGGCAGACAGACAGACACACACACACACACACAAACACACTACCGTATACCTCGCTTGCGCATGCGCACCGAGGATATATGCATGCAGCATGATGCACAAGGGTCCAAGGGCCCACGTAAAAACTAATTTGTTATCCAAGGTATATCTAGTTCTCATTCAAAGAAATTGATGCGGTGCACAGAGGAGTGCCTCAACCACATGCAGAATAGTTTTGCTACCGTATATATATATAGTGGGTAATTTTTGTACGCGATAGTCTACTAGGACTATAGGACTAGAACTTCATTGCATGCACACTGCATTGCATGCGTTCTGGTAAACCATGCCTTATGTGTAAAATTTTCTTCGAGGTCAGCTTTGCTCACGAAAATAACAAATTTTTTCCCTCACCAAGATATAATTATATGGTATAATTATGGTTGGATCCAATATATATGCATTGATTACATTGATTACATTGATTACATTACACATTGACTGCAGGGTGTCACTATCATGAGTCCCACCTCCACCACCTGCTATATCTTCACCGTGCGAGTAATCTTGTGCAACCAAATATAATTATTACGTCAAGTGCTTAAACATTATACCTTCAGTGTCATGCGCTAGTGAATGTTGTGGTTGAGACACACCAGAATCAACACCCTCTCCTACATTAAAGCACTGGGCAATGCTGCAGTTGAGTATATTCCACACTACAATCATATGCATATATATTATGCATAATAATATATTATATACACGAAAATAACAAAATTTTTCCCTTACCAAGATATAATTATACGGTATATGGTTGGATCCAATATATATGCACGTAAAAAAAATACAACGTGCCGTAATTATTGCACTCATAATTTGCGACAGTACAATGCACGGCATTTACACGCTGTGCAAACATGCCAATTATGGCAGGTAAATGTATGTCAAATTCATTGTAGTAATTTACTTTTTGGATCACAGTGATGAGTAATGGCGAGATATTTGACCACTTCACAGTGTCCACCTTTGCAGGCCAGAGAGATTGGGGTGTCACCAGCCTTGTTGACTGGCTCTGTGGAAGACCACCATCAACAACGTAACAGCACTGATAAACACTTACTATTTGGATCAACATGCTTGTTGATGAGAGCCTTGACCATCTCTAGGTCACCATAGGAACACACAAGGGAGAGAGGAGTGTCTCCAGCCTCATTCACTGCAACTGTAGATCAAGCAAATTGTGGACACTGGAAAGTTAACAGTTTGCAGCACACGTACATTTTGGGTCACACTGTACAATGCACGGCATTAATTTTTTTTTATTTATTTTTTTTTAGCTGGAAGGGTAGTTCGTACGAACCCAACGTACTACCTCTGGATCCGCCCCTTCAGAGAGAGTGGGGTGTCACCATGCAGCCTTGTTGACTGACCCTGTACATGCACACATGCATTGGTTTATAATACTTTTTATGGTGGCGAGCATTAGGTATGCCACAACATTCAAGATTGCCACAAGAATTATTAACCCGAGGCGCGTAGGCGGCCTCGGTTACAGTAGTCTGTCAGTCTGTGTGTGTGTGTGTCCGTGTGTGTGTCTGTCGCTTAGTTTGGATTACCTGGTGATTTAGGTGTCACAATTTGTACGTAGGGAAACTTGTAGCATTAAAACTAAGGCTTAAATTTGGCAGATTTTGCAAAGAAGTTTTTGTTTCGCATAAAAGGCGATCTAAACCTAAGAAGCTTTTTGCGTTACTACTAAACGCGGCTATTATTTGAAACATAAACTAGTGAGGCTATTATTCAAAACGTAAGCCAATAATTACTGATTGTTTGTGGGAAAGGGTCCAGGCTCTTTGCTGTGATCCTAGTCCACAGTGCATATAAAACCCAGTTTTCCAGTATGCCTCCAGTCTGGTTTAGCTCCTGAGTTGCTGTGCTAATAAGTCATACATGACATTCATCACTACATGCATATCACTCTTCTGGTTTCTTTATAATCACGTCACGTCACGTCACCAGCCGAGGGTTTGCACTTTGGTGCTCTAGTTAGAAAAAGCTATACAAACACATGTACAATGATAAAACTTACTTTTAGGATCACAATGACATTCGTTTGCAAAGAATTTGACTGTGTCCAAGTGGCCATTGGCACAGGCCAGAGAGAGTGGGGTGTCACCAGCCTTGTTGACTGTACCTATAATAATTATGCAGGTGTACTTTGTGACGAATTTATTTAGGGAATGCTTACTTCTAGGATCACAATGACACTCATTCACAAGGTATTTGACAGTGTCCAAATGGCCATTGGTACAGGCCAGTGAGAGTGGGGTGTCATCAGCCTTGTTGACTGTGCCTATGTAGTGATATATAATTATATATCATAGTGCATGCAGTAAATTAAATTTGCAAAGCGATGCTATATATAATTATACATAGTCAGGTTCAATCGATCAATCACAATAGGTGCATGTAGTGCTGGTGAAGAATGGTCGATCACAGGCTCAGGCTTGTCCAAAGCACTCTACACGATCGTTAGTGAACTTAATTCAAGAAAATGCTCACATGCAATAGATACCAGTCCATAATTATTTTAATCGGCCTGGAACCGAGGCTACAACTGTGTGTAATAGCAGTGAATGAATCTGCATGATTTTTCACTTAATTGACGTCATTGGGCAACAAGATAGTTATTGCAGGCGCCCTCGTGAAACAAGCCAAATATTGCACTCGAGCAACATAATGCCCTCGGGCCGCTCGTGCTGGGAAATAACTAAAACTAATTGCTCATGTAGAGGCATAATTAATGGGTGTGATACAACAGTCAACCTTTACATGAGATCATGCATAGGATAAAGATAGACAGACTTAGAATGATATATAAACTTACTCCCAGTATCACAGCTATGCTTATTCACAAGGTACTTGACTGTGGCCAAATGACCATTAGCACAGGCCAGAGAGAGTGGGGTGTCACCAGCCTTGTTGACTGTACCTGTATGGAATGATGTGTTCTTAATTTGTACAAAAAATTTAACATATAAAATAACCACATGTACAATGATAACTTACTTCTAGGATCACAATGATGCTTGTCCATAAGATACTTGACTATGTCCAAGTGGCCATTAGCACAGGCTAGAGAGAGTGGGGTGTCACCAGCCTTGTTGACTGTACCTGTACGGAATGGTGGATGTTCTGTGTTCAAGTGTACATGTGATGATTGTTTGATTTGTACAGCATATAAAACGAGTGGTGCAAGCTGCGCTGTGCTAATGCCTCTCACCGTTGTTTTACTTCGCTCAAAATTAGATACCAGGCCATATTTTAGCAGTGAATGAAATCTGCATACTTTTTGACTTAATTGACGTCATTGGGCAACAAGTTAGTTATTGCAGGCACCCTTGTGCAACAAGCCAAATATTGCACTCGAGCAACATAATGCCCTCGGGCCGCTCGTGCTGGGAAATAACTAAAACTAATTGCTCATGCAGAGGCATAATTAACGGGTGTGATACAACAGTCAACCTTTACATGAGATCATGCATAGGATAAAGATAGACAGACTTAGAATGATACATAAACTTACTCCCAGTATCACAGCTATGCTTATTCACAAGGTACTTGACTGTGGCCAAATGACCATTAGCACAGGCTAGAGAGAGTGGGGTGTCACCAGCCTTGTTGACTGTACCTGTATGGAATGATGTGTTCTTAATTTGTACAGAAAATTTAACATATAAAATAACCACATGTACACCCCTCAGAAGTACAATGGGGCTTTACAGCAGGAAAATCGACGATCAGTGCCTTGATTTCTTTCACACACTATATATACTGGAGGCTGCATGTGGACCAAGGTCACAAGGTATGTTCTGTCTCTTTTTACTTAAGCAAAGCTTTCGACAAGGTCCCTCTCACTCAACTCTAATTCATAAGCTTGTTGTTGATTTAAATCTCAATCCGTATCTCATTTGGTGGATAAGAAATTACTTGACGGGGCGACAACAGGCAGTTGTGTTGGATGGAGTGGAATCGTGTGTTCTGCCCGTGGTCTCAGGTGTTCCTCAGGGCTCTGTGCTATATAGGTCACTTGCTCTTCCTCATTTACATAGACAAAGTTTCACAAGAAATCATGTACTTGCAAGCTAGGAATATATGCAGATGACATAGTTATGTACAAAAGGGTACACAATGAGGATTTTTAGTTGGGACATATTATCTTTATGTGACTCGATTGAAGAAAATGGATTGACTCTTAACTCGTCTAAATGCTGTTATGACGTGGTTTTCTCGAAGAAAAGGAATGTTTTGCAAGCAGCTATTCCACTCAATGATAATAAAAACCGAATACTTGTTAGACAAAATCAGTACAAATACCTTAGTATCAACTAATCTATCTTGGTCACTGCACATAAGGGAAATTGCAAAGAAAGCAAGAAAACAAACTGGTTTTATACAGAAATTTCTATAAATACTCGACCTCAGACAGTTTACTAAGGCTATTTATTATAAAACAACAATTCGGCCTCCACTGGAGTACGCTAGCCCAGTTTGGGTCCCTCACCTAAGGAAAGAAATCCAAGTACTGGAAAATGTTTTCAAACATTTGCCTTAAGAGTCAGCCAAAAAGACTGGAGGAGTAGTTCCACAGCTCTTCTCAATAAAAGCAAGCTATCATTACTAAGCTGCAAAAGGAGGCAGCTCAGGCTGATACTACTATACGAGAACATTGTCAACTATCCGCTCCCTCCTATAGAGCCTAGAGAGCCCAAGTACCATCACAGATATGCTAACACAGAGCAATTAACTGTCCCATTTGCGAAAAAGAACTACTACTATTACTCTTATTTCCCAAGAACTATTAGAGAATGGAACTCACTAAAATTTGACATGAATACTTTGAACTCTGTGGCACAATTTAACTCTCTGCTGCAACAAATTAATGTACTATAGTTTATATTATTATTGTTAGTAATAATTATGTGTTTACAGGTCTCTGATTAATATTAGCTCCATAATAGCTACTTCCTGTTGACCTTTGCATTGCATAAATTTGTTTCCATAAAATAAAATAAAAATTATAACTTACTTCTAGGATCACAATGATGCTTGTCCACAAGGTACTGGACTGTGTCCAAGTGGCCATTAGCACAGGCCAGAGAGAATGGGGTGTCACCAGCCTTGTTGACTGTACCTGTACGGAATGATGCATGGATGTTCTGTGTTCAAGTGTACATGTGATGATTGTTTGATTTGTACAGCATATAAAACGAGTGGTGCGAGCTACGCTGTGCTAATGCCTCTCGCCGTTGTTTTGCTTCGCGCAAAAACTATTAGAAGAGGTGGAGAGGTATAATTTTACGTTATTATTGTTGATTGCAATTGTTGACAAAATTGAATTCATTTTAGGACATTTAGAGGAGCTGAATGGAAACAGAAGCCTATCTGATGGCTTGATGAATAATCTTCAATGACCTGAGCAACTGCATGTTGGCCTGTAGCCAAACAGTGGGAGAAAATCTAGGAACAGAGTAAGAGAGAATTTAAGCACAGACATGCAGTATAGTATCTAAACAAGCAGCATCTATTGTATCTATTTAATAAATTATTATGGTATCATGCATTGTCGTGTTTTGTGGCTTACCGGTATACCATGCAGGACCTCAAGAAAAAGAAGTACATAGGTATCAACTTCCCCAGCCAAATTTCAGGGACAAAACATGGCGGCGTTAGCCTGTCACCAAAGGAGGCAACTTTTGGGGGAATTCACAATAAATTTAAGCAGTGTGCAAAGACAACAATTCATATACCTTCTTCCATGCATGTTTTCATAAAATTCGTTGTGGGAATGTTCCAGGCTCAGTTCTTCACTAGCTCACTGCGCATGCTCATAACAATAATGACGTCATCATTAATTGTACAAGAGTAAGTTAGCCCCGCCCACTTATTGGTTGATCGAGCTAGCTAGCTTAAAGTTTTCTTGTTTCTGTTCATTGTTTTAAGATTTTAGCAGAATTTCCAAACTTTTCCAGGCTTGAAAAGCTTTATTGGAGTATAGTAACCCAACTCAGGAGCAGCAACCTCGAAAATCCGAGATATCTGAGCTGATCAGCAGTTTCCTTTCGGGACAAGGGACAGGGGTGCTAATTCTGGGACTGTCTCACCCAATTCGGGACAGTTGGCATCTATGGAAGTATGTCGATTCTGCCAATAGTATTAAACATGTGGGGATGATACATCCACAGAAATAATTATTAAAGGGTGTGTCTGCAAAGAGATCAAGTTTCTATAGCTAGCTGCTTTAACAGATCTTTTCCGACTCTTGTATAGCTAACAAAAAGCTAGCGCTTTAGACTCATATGTTAAATAGAAAGTTTATGCAAACAGATGATGCTACGAAAGAATCTGAAGACTGCAACAGCCTTCAATGTGAGTCAAACTAGTTATAACTCGATAAAGAACCTGATCCACGAATCAAAATCCAAGAGAACGTGGCTAGAAGCCTTATAGAAGCTGTTAGTTTTCGTCGCATTGCAACCGTTGTGTAGTAGTTACAGCTGGAACATACCAGTGGCGTAGGCAGAGGGGGGCTCACGGGGCCCCTTTTGTGCTTCATCAACTGCAACTTAGCTTGAGATCTAGCTCTGTCTATCTATTCTGAAGTACTGCATGCATAATTACTATAGAATAATGTCATGTGGGTAGGGCCTTTTGATGCGCATGCTTACTGCTGAGGAAAAGTGATGACCTTTTTTTTTAAATCTACAATTTGAGCCCTACCCTTCCCAAAATCCTGGTTTTACGCCACTGCAGACACACACACACACACACACACACACACACACACACACAGTCAGCTTTACCGTATCCCTCGTGTGGCTACGCCTCGAGGCATAATAACCACATGTACAACGATAACTTACTTCTAGGATCACAATGATGCTCGTTCACAAAGTACTTGACTGTCTCTAAGTGGCCATTACCACAGGCCAGAGAGAGTGGAGTGTCACCAGCCTTGTTGACTAGCTCTGTGGAAGATCACCATGCATGCATGTAAGGCATTATCATAGGGACTATTGGATCACTGACACATTCGTTACAGTAACGTTAAACGAAACGCATCTTTTTGTAGAAATGATCTGTTAAAATGACACTAAAATACGATGACACACCTCATATATTATGTGTTTTTGTTGTGTAGTCGACCTCACACTAACAATTTAAGTTGAGTGAAAGCAATAAGTACCTTTTGGATTGATCTTATCTCCTACAATTTCCTCGAACCAGTCCAGCCAGCCATAGAATGCACTCACTAGAGCAACCCACTTTAGGTAGCTAACTTTGTGCAGGAATGGTGAATCGATGTCCATGCATGACCATAGATCTGGAATTTGCAAGTAGTTTAATCATGGATAGAACAGGAAAGAGATTGGAAACGACCAGGCCGCCCTGTGTCAAGGGGTGAAACACTCCGCGTTATGATTTCGCGCTCGCGAATATTTTAGTTTTTACCGTACTCAGGTTGTATTTTAACTGTTTCTAACTCTCCTATCCACTAGAGATCACTCAGGGGCTGGGAGGTACTCTAGAGAAGTAAGTTTACACCACTGACAAGCTCTAAGTCCGTTGTCTTTACTCTGTTTTTACTTTTTGTTGAGTTTAGCTTGAATTACTCCTTGTCAACTTTTCTCTTTCCCTGCTGTGAAGCCGAAACAGCAAAGGACATTGCTTGACTTGGTTATTATGTATCTAAGTGCTATATAGAATGGTTTTATGCTATGGATAAGCTGTACTGTTCATAAACGTTTGCAGTATAGTCCTTTAAACTGCTTTAGTATACTTTTAGAGACACCACGGGCCTTGACCTCCCACGACTTCATAGTAAGGGCTATTCTTTCTCTTGTATAGCATTTATTTGTTTAGTAATAGTGGCTGCGTTGCTTAGTCGACCTTTTAGAGCTTTACTTTGAAAAGTGATCAATTTCACCATTTCTATGTACAGCACATTGTATGGCAGCAAGACAGGTAATGAGCATGCTGACTATAAATATAATCCTTTGTAGTTTTAGCCACACCCTATAACGCGGAGTGTTTAAACATTTTGGTTTCCAATCCCTCTTACTGTTCTATCCATGGTTTAATGTGTATTACAAGCTTGCTAGCTATACCTACTAGTACTAGATCTAGCTAGATTCTACTATTTAAATAGTTTTATTTGTTGTGCCATGCTGAGCTAGAGATCTGCTAGACTAATAGCTTAGTCATCATTATCATCTAGGTAGCTACTAAGCTACTTGCTATCAGAGCTGGGCATGCTGGTTCTGCACTGAGCTTGGTCTCTCAGTCTGCTCCTAGATCCTGGCCTTGGTAGATTTTCTTAGTTTCTTAATTAATGCGTGGGCGAATACTGTACGTCACGATTGTGGGCTACATATCGCCCACGTTAATAAAAATGTATGTGGATCACGCGGCTTCGCATACCAGGCTTTACTTTTTCTTTCACGTCTATCATGTCCTTCTTTAGTACTTCCCATCATCTCTAGCTCATTTATAATTATTCAGACAAGAACAAGAAAAAGTAAAGCCTGGGGACGAGGCTACCTTTACACTAGCCTCGGTCCCAGGCCGATTTTTTTTAATAGAACGAAGTTGAAAAATACGGCCTGGTATTGATTGTATCTGGGCGTGGCAGGAACGGGAAACTAAAGCAGAGATTCTTCACATTTTGTTTCCTGCTTTTTTTCTGTAATACTAAAGGTGTACTAGAGGCATTTTACTCCTGTAAAAGTTACAGTAATGTAGCTCCGTGTCATGTTCTCAATTTATAGCTAGCTAGCTATGGCATGCAACGCGTTGTCTTGTTTGAAGCAAGATGGCCTCACTCTCATGGCAGAACAGGCCCAGGCTCTCAAGCTCCTGTAAGAGGGAAGGGACGTGTTTATCTGGTTCCCAACGGGGTATGGCAAGTCTCTCTGCTATATCAGTTGTTACCCTTTTTAATGGACTACAAGCTAGGTAGGACCAAGGCTCCTCCTGTTGACAAAAGTGTTGTTCTTGTTAATTGTCTCTCCCCTTGTATCTCTCATTATGAGACTCATGATTGACCAGGTCAGGAGTCTAAACAATAGAGGTGTTTCTGCTGCCATCCTCAGTAGCAATAAAGGAATCGACAAAGATTTGGTTGCCACTGCCAAAGAAGTGTCTTCTGGGAAGTATTTCCTGCTGTATACTTCCCCAGAGGCTGTTGTTGAAGACCACTGTTGGAGGATTCATTTTTTGTTGTACCACAGAGTCAATATATTAAAAAACCACGCCCAGATCACGCCCAAATACAATCAATACCAGGCGTAGTAGGCGACCTAGCGTTCAATTGGAGACGGATCGGCCTGGGGTCGAGGCTACCTTTACACGTGACATTAATTATGAATCTCATTAACACTACATCATCTACATCATCTACATTAAATGTTGGTAATGAATAAAATTAACGTTATCAGTGCCTGACCCAGGCCGTACTACGATAGCATACAACTGTTATTATTAATAATAACAAGTGCTGCAAGCTGCGCTGTACTAATTAATGCCTCTCGCCATGCTTTTCTTTCGCTTAAAGCTATTAGAAGAAGTAATTATAGTTTTCTTTGTATAGCAATTTTTGACAATGATCCCCACATTGCAGTGCATGGAGAGGAGCTGAAAGGAAACAGAAATCTATCTGATGGCTTGATGAATAATCTTTAATTGAAACATGTGTATATCTAGTAGTTGCATTACGTATTTTGCATTTCAATAATAATTAGGTGGATCTACAATGAGGTCAGAGTTCACAAGGGGCTGCTTCTGGCAGTGGAGCTTTGCAGCTCTTTAAATTTGCTACTCTTTAGCTAACAAACAGCTAATGGGCATTAGTATAAGGCTAACTCATAAGTTGAATTAGAAGTTTGTGCAAACAGATGATGCTATGAACAATAATTCTAAAGAGACCTCCACTGTGAGTCAAACTATAGCCATACCTCGAGAAATATTGCTAATCCACGAATTAAAATCCAAGATACCGTGATGGCTATAGAAGTTGTTATTTTTCGTCGCAATGCAACTGTTAAGCTGGAACAGACACACAGACAAACAGGCACGTCAGCATTACCGTATTCATCATGTGGCTACGCCTCGAGTCATAATTATACAATTATATATAATTAACAAAAGGGAAAAGCTTGTGTTAAAGCTGAAAGTTCTAGTCATTATAAAATTAATTGTTTCCACTCCAGGCAGTAATGGAGTTTTTCAGGGTAGAAAGATATATGTATGCACTTGTACTTTGACAGGAGCAGTTGTTTGCCGACCTTAATTGGGAGATCACGTGAACACATACCTTCATAATTATATATGATGTTATTTGCCATGTCGTACGCTTCAATGCTCACTAGAGCTTCCACAATATCCTTCCACTGCATGTCAATATTCTTGATTTTGAATTGATGGAGATCATAAACCGTGTCGCTTAAACAGACGGTATTATGAGCTATTCCAAATCGGAGTTTTAGTAAAGGGACCTTGGTTGTTTTTTCGTATGCATGCCTGACAAAAAGATCACAACGTGAATCTTGTACCATAAAAGTTAAGTCGTCCAGTGTTGGGTACGAGGACAGAGGATCTGCATATATAATAGTTACACAATGTTTAGATGAGATATATAGAAACCATGCAGTAGAGAATTCTGAGTGTATAAACCCTTCTACCCTCACGCTACTTCCCAATACATGCAGGCTCTCCTTTTTCCTAACTCTATATAATTATTATACCTCTATACATTTCTTTATTCCTTCAATTAATACTGTATTTTGATAAAGAATAGAAAAAAAGGTGAGCGTGTGTAGAGGTTATTAATTGCTCTGCCCTCGAAAAACGCAAAAATTGTGCATTTCACAAAAATTTCCCGCTGTAATTATGGTATACACAGTGCACGATATTACACGGGAACACTATACGTTGACGTTGGCTTGACCATGCAACTCATCCCAGTACAACAGCTGGACTAGTAGTACAACAGCTGATGACCAACTCACCTCTAGTTCCAGGCTGGAACGCCTCCACATAGTCAGCCAACGTAGAGTACTTATTAAATACTCTGGCCAGATCAGCAGCAGTCTGTCCACGCTTGTTCTTGATATCTGCATGGTTGGTTGAACAGGAGTGGCATGAACTGACTATAGCACTCACCCAAACGTTTACGCAACATACAATAATAGGCCACTATATACTCTGAGTTCTGGTCCCAAACATTCTTAATTTCATGCGGGCGAGAGGCGGCTTTTATCATTATGTCATTAGCTTGTTTCACCGTATGAATACCATTATTTTGCAAATGAATATCGTTAACACCCTATTTTGTTCTCCAAATAGACCATTGTGTTCAGGCGTAGTAGAACTAATGGGATGAATCTGATACGGGCGGTGAACTAGAAACCGAGTGTCACTTAATTGGAGTGGCCTTGTATCAACTGAAAAAAGTTAAACTGTAAAATTATAGCCATAGCTAAGAGTATAATTATGTAGTATTAGGCAGTTTACGGTAGCTCAGATGGACTTAATTTGGACTGGACTGTGGATAATGGTAGCTATTTCTACGTTACAAATCCTGCAAAGACAATTAACTCAACAAGCAGTATAAGCAAGGCTGCCATTTCACCCTGTCCTGGCATGCAGTGTCTCTATACGCCATCTCATGTCTTACTATTCATTTTGGGGGTAGAGTAGATTTAATTATGGTAGAGTATAGTGAGATGTCATGCAGCCATCTCAGTTTCTATTATAGGCCTTTCTTCAAATTACTAATTAATTTTGTTCCTGGGAAGTTTTCATCACATAGAATCTTCTACGAGCACAGGTACACACTGCATGCACACTCAGTACAGTAGAACCTCGATTATCCGGACACCTTGGTTCCAGAAGCAGGCCGGATAAGTGAATATGCCGGATAATCGAATAGATAAACCACGCCTTGATCCACCCACTTTATTGATGAACAGCAGTGTCACATGGTTGTCTGCGCATGCGCAAAAGAAAAGCAGGCATGTCTCCATGGTAACAACTGCAACGCGCATGCGCATTTTAGGGACACGCCCATTTTATGAATTATGTAATCTGATAAAATAAAAAAAAGTCAAGCCGGATAATCGAGGTTCCGGATAATCGAGGGCCGGATAATCGAGGTTCTACTGTACAAACATATAATATTATTCGTTACAGTAACATTAAAACGAAATTTAATGTAGAAATGACATATTAAATTAATGCATCTCATATAACGTAAGTATTTTTGCATCGAACCATAATATACATTACGTGCATGGTGGCAGCGGGACACACTTTCTTTAAAGAATAAAACGATTCTCGAGTGTATCAAGCAACTTTTTTGTGACTAACCACAATCGTTGCAAAGTATGCACATCCGTATGAAAGCAGAGACCAGATGGCCACGACTACATATCAAGTAAGTAGCTGTAGGCACACCGACTAAATGGATTGACCGGACTGTCACTGAAGCTCCGACTGGACAATTTTACCGATTACACATGCAAGGTATAGTTACACAGCCATGAGAGGCAGAGTCTGGGCCAGCAGTTGGCGATTCAGAATACAGAAAATATCACGAATAAACGTACAGGCAGTTCAAAACTCCGAAGAAAAAACAATCGGGGACCAAGAAATGCCCAGACTATAGCTATAGCTATATAGTGCAGGCTCAGCCTCAGCGTCCAGCTATCCAATAAGTTACAGTAATTATAATGTTAAGCTTATAGGGGGTGTTTGAGCACCCTGAGCCCCTAGCTGGATACGCCACTGCTGATATATATACGAGTGTTGCAAGCTGCGCTGTGCATGCTAATTCCTCTCGCCATGTTATGCTTTCGCTCAAGAGTATTAATATAATAGTTTCTATAATGAATTTTACATTAAAGTTAGCTTATTATTCTATATAAATTCACTGAGAAGAAAATACTTATTTACATACATCTATTGTAGTTATCTATTGTATTATGTTATGTGGCTTACCGGGACCTCAAGAAAGAAGAAAATTGATTCTTCCAGGATCTGGAGTTCGGTGTATATAATATCTATCATAACTGAGAAGAAAGACTTGTGTACATGCATAGCGCATGCGCATTACATCCACTAATTTAGTGGATGTAAAATTAGTGGATGTAATGCGCATGCGCTATTATTCTCTCACACTTGGGGACGAGCGCGCATGCGCATTACATCCACTAAAGGGTGTGTCCAAAGAGATCAAGTTCACAAATGGCTACTAGCTGAATAGGTCTTTTCTGACTCTTGTAGCTAACAAAAAGCTAGCGCTTTAGTGCAAGGCTAACTCATATGTTGAATAGAAAGTTTGTGCGAACAGATGACATGATGCTATGAAAGATTTTGAAGATACTGCAACAGCCTTCAATGTGAGTCAAACTAGCCATAACTCGAGAAAGAAGCTTTAGTTTGCTAATCCACGAATCAAAATCCAAGAGAACGTGGCTAGAAGCCTATATAGAAGCCAGTGGCGCGTAGGAAGTGTTGATTGTTGGAGAACAATGTGTAGCTTGAACTGTTGAGTTAGCTTAGCTATACAGCATGCTGGCTGCAGCCTGCTGGCTATTAAACTGTAAATTACGTCAATGATGGGCTAGGTTTCGAAAGTCTAAAGTGCAAAGTGATAGATCTACCACAGAGATAGTGATGATTGATCTATGAGCCTAGTCTCGAATTCCAGCCTCTTTCAGTCTTTGCAAGAATACGAAGTTGGGGAGGGCGTGGCCAGACTACTATGAGCCCCCCCTTGAAAGAATCTTCCTACGCCACTGGAAGCTGTTAGTTTTCGTCGCATTGCAACCGTTGAGCAGTTACAGCTGGAACAGACACACACAGACACACACACACACACACACACACACACACACAGTCAGCTTTACCGTATCCCTCTTGCGGCTATATACGCCTCGAGGCATAAAAAGGTATCTACTGCATATGCTAACTACTGGACAAGATGACATGTGCCCTGCATGCAAGCAGCACCTACTGACACAGCTATAGACAAATACCCATGCAGTATAATAATTATAGTCTCACTTGTGGGGCAGTGGTGCTCCAGTAACAGTTTAGCAGTGCCCTTGCTGTTGTTGCGACATGCCGAGTGTAAGGGGGTCCAACCATCATTATCTTCAGCACCAACAATGGCTCCAAACTTGATGAGCGCTTCTGCACTGCAGATATGGTTGTTAGCACATGCCATGTGTAGCGGAGTGCGTCCACCATGCTCTAAGTAAAAGTTGGTTGTAGCACCTTTCCACATTGTCAGAGTGTGTTTAAAGTCATTGGGTGGAGCTCTTCTCTGTAGCAGCTCGAGTACTTCCTGGTCACGGCCATCATGACTAGCCCAGTAGAGTTGTTCTTCAAGGTTGTCACTATAATTATGAGGAGATAAAATGAGTGAAGGTTTGGGTATTATATACAGTGGCAGATCTAGAAAAAGAGCAAGAGAGGTAAGGAGCATTTCGCGCGGTAGCGCAAAAAAAGTTGGGGTTACGCCCCTTTTGACGTCATTTCCGGTGGGTGCGGCATCAATGTGATAGTAATAATTTTGCGGAGGTTCTCTTGCACTCTGAATTTACTTGTCGAGTCTAGTCTGCACTGTAGTGCAGCTTGACAATGTCGAGCTTTTATTAAAAGACACTACTGTAATAGATAGGCCAACAGCTACTCAGCTAGGTAGTACCAAGTCTGAGTGTGACTTCCACAGCCAATGAGTGAGACACAAATATAATTATATTTACCCTCTGCTAGCTGCTATATCCGCCCCTGGTATATATACAAGCTTTAGTGTCTAAATAGAGAAAGGGTGGATCTGCAAAGAGGTAGAGTTCTTTTCGGACTCTTCTAGCTAACAAACGTGTACAGCTAGTGCAAGGCTAACTCATAAGGATGATAATTCCTTCACTGTATATATAGCCATAATTAGAGAAAAAAGCTTTTAAATTCGTTCGAAAATCCAAGAATCGAGAACACGGCTAGAAGCAAAGAAGCTGTTAGTTTTTGTCGCATTGCAACCATTGATCAATTCCATGCAGTTGGGACAGCTACGTATAGACATGCACAGTCAGCTAACAACTGTGCAATAACGGAAAAGCATTAAAAAGGCATTTAACATTATTTACTATTTTCTGGTGAGAACGAGCAGAAAAGTGTCCTTTGCGATCGTGTTTCGTGTTTAATTAGGTCTCTGCGATATTATGTTTGTAACCCCTTGCAAAATTCGCATAATCAGTTTGATGACATGATTATGAGTACCAAAACAACAAGGAAATTAAAACTCTGAAATAATTTGAGTAAGGAAGAGTACGCAACTCCAATAGACTGTACACAAAAGGCATTCCTCCAGACCAACGTCACAGATACTAGCTATTGTAACCGCAACCGTATAGTAGGAAAAGCAACGATACGAGTGTTGCAAGCATGCGCTTGCTAATGCTTCTCGCCATGTTTTTGCTTTCGCTCAAAAGTATTAGAGTGTTATAGAAGAGGTAAATAATTTGCAATGTGCTTTGATTGTTTCACAAGAAAGGGGTGTCCACAGTTAATATAGTGCATACTGATCGTCTTAAATGGCCTGTAGCAAAACAGTGGGAGCAAACCTTTGTCAAAGGCATAGTCAGTAGTCTGTGAGATAAGTATATTAACCCTTTCCTCGTTTTAACTGATTAAAAAAAGAAAATACAGAGTTTTTCTTTAAAAATTCATATAATTATCATGAACCACACATTGAAATGACTTATAAAATATTTCTCACAGGTAGCGCAGACCCCAGAGGTATCTTGACACCATCATCGTTACCTAGCAACTGACCACCCCTCTAATTAGCGATTGTTTACAAACTTTTATAATTATGCATGTACACAAACAATATTGTATGAAGGCACCAAGTGACTAAAGACACTATAACATAATTATGTGTTCTTAATATTCTCACGGAGACATGGTTCAAGCAGGATCAGAAGAAACTTGTCTGTGAGGTCACATCGGCAGACACCATTTTCCTGGGAAATGTTTTCTTCACCTACACACAGGTTTACAACTTAAATAGTGGCTCATGGTGTCCACGTGCACTGCTGTACTAACTAGCCTAAATACAGTTATACTGAAGCTATCAAGACTACAGATGCTACTCAAGACTTACCAGATCCAGGAACTTAGTCCATCGCAAGAGCTTCTTCATCAGGTTCTTCAGGCTCTATATTTCATATTTTCTAGCTTGAGGTAGTTTCTTATCTAGCTATGATCCCAGTCACTGTCCTCTCACTCAACATGCAAGGCCATAAACATCATTCTTCTCACTGTCTAGCTGCCTAGAACCTCACTGAGGTTGTACTAAGAAGATCTCGAAGCCATTATCAATTTATAGTCACATGCGGTCACTTTTCTTTCAGCAGTACTGCACGAAGCGTACTTCGAGGCAAGATGTTAAATATACCATGTGAAAGAGCAGCTCAATGCGCATGTGCTGATACATATAGCCGTGTGCATAGGCCCAACACAGCGGGGACAACAATTTTTTGAGTAGTGCAGCTGGAAAAAGACGGCTTCAGTGATATCCATACGTTATAGTTAAACAATGGCCTCTCATGGTATATTTGCTTTACACGCTCGAGTAATCAGATAAACCAACTCGGCTAAATCAAATATACCACGAGAGGCCATAGTTTAACTGGCTTGTACTATGTTTAGAACTGTACTATGTTTAGCTACTTCCTGTCATGCTTCTTCAATGAATATGCTTATAACTACTGTTTGCCGTCACTGTTACTATAGCCATGCAATGAATTTGCCTATCATATTAATTTTTTAAAAAGCGATGGCTGATTCAAGCAAGCGTCTATGATTCAAGCAAGCAATTGTGAAGGCTGTGTTTCTGCATCTTTATAGAAGGCACTTCAAGAAAGTACACGGTGCTACTTGTCTACAGAGAGTGCAAATGTACCCGAAAATATCATTCCACAAGCCTACTGGCCCAGTGCAGTCTCTTTAGTCTGACGAATTGTGAAGGAAACAGATAAACACTTGGCAGTCTGGACCCTTCTTACTGCTCCTGTTCCCATGCAGCAATGATAAGCAGGTTGTGACAACCAATGTTGAAAGTTGAAAAAAAGCAACACAAACAAACCAGTATCGTTCACGGAGTTCTTCCAAATTTGCCTCCCTTTTCGGAACTGTTCATCGCTCGAACTTGGCTCGTTTTCATGACTAAAATCATTAGTAGTCTGTTTTGTATTGAATTCTCTCTAGCTCTAATATTGAATTGAATTGGTGTGTCATTGTTTTAAAAATTAATTATGGATGAATTGAATTGAAACAGTGTGTGTCAATTTTGTTGCAAAAGTGGGATACTGTATTCAGTTCTAGCTGTAGATGTAGTTTGACCACAAGCCACGATATATGGCAGTTAATATACGTATTAGTTATTGCACGAGTGATTATGCAATTAACTGATTTGTTGCGTGGGAGAAGCATAGTTATAATGAGTTCATGCCTTCCGCATTCCTTATTTTGATACCACAAAAAAGTGAGTTGTAGGAACAATATAAAAGAGATCATTCCAACTTTTGTCCAAGCTTTCTGGCTATGCAAATATATGGCATATTGCACTGTGGTGACTTGTTAGCTTTGATGTGCCTGGCTTCACTGTGCAATATGCCATATATTTGCACTGTGGTTTCTTTGATCTTTTGCTCAAACATGCAACAAACTAGGGTATAACTGCCATATACCGTGGCTTGTGGTCAGATACACTGTAAAAAATGATTGAAAAAAAGTGCGGTGGACACACTAAAACCGTCGCATATAGCACGCTTTTTTGAAAAGTGTGCTATATGCGACGGTTTTAGTTAGTCTCATGAATCAGCCGCCGTTCTTTTGGAACCACCGTCTGAGCACTCTTGTCATCGTTTTATGTGCCAAGACAGAATTCCGTCTTGACCAATCAAATTGCAGAAGTCCAGTCAGGTGATGAACTTGGAGGCAGCAAAGAACTGCACTTTGCTCAACACATTTGGATAATCATTACGCATGCATTACGCATGGTAAACACTTCATACATAGAAGCTGCTACGAAGTATAAGCAAGGCAAGCAGGGGTCCTTGGGCACAGATTTAGCACCACAGCAAAACACAAGTAGAGAGAGATGCCTTCGCTTGGCGATTTGTATAACAATTAGGAAATATGTGTGGGCGTAAGATAACGATTTAATTACATTCCATTGGTTTTGTGAGCAATCAACATTCCATTTTGAAATGACTTCATGACAAGAGTGCTCAGACGGTGGTTCCAAAAGAACGGCGGCTGATTCATGAGACTAGGTTTTAGTGTGCTCACCGCACTTTTTTTATTCTCGAGGACAGCGGCTCAGAGCACTAAGCTGATAGTACCTAGGTATAGACAAGGTAAGGCTCTATTCAAGTCCAAACTCACGGCTAACAAAAAGCTTCTTCGGCGGAGTGACAGGACCAAATACTCAACTATTGGAACAGATTTAGTTCGAACATAGCCACGATTTTTCGAACTCTCTCTCTCTCGTATCGACAGAAGGCTCTAAGCAGCTAGCTACAATGCATGACCGTAATACAACTAGTAAACTGTGTACAGCTCTGGTGTCTAGGTCTGACTTCAAACCGTTAGACAATGGTGGCCTCTTGAAAAAGTCCAGTATTGCCATCAAAATCCGAACGATTAATATCTTTTATTCATAATCTCCATTTTTTCCTAAAGTTGCAGTATTACGTCATGGCTACACCGGAGATTATAAAGAAAAAGGCAATAATCGTTCGAACTTGAATAGAGCCTTACCTTGTCTATACCTATAGGTACTATCAGCTTAGTGCTCTGAGCCGCTATCCTCGAGAACAAGCGTTCGAAAATAGCACGTGTTCGATAATCGGTGGTTACTCTATAGGATTGTGGCAGTATATCTAACGTGAACTGTGCCATTGGCAGATTATTGGCACCCCTAGCTGTTTTCTTTGATCTCATAGGATGCAACATGATAAATGCAAAGATAGAACAGGATAAATCACAGCACATCATGAACAATCACAGCAGTAGTACGTATACATGCCATGCAGCCAATACTATATATAGCTAGTCCACCACTAACCTCATTTCAGGCAGTGACTTGAAGTTGCTTCCAGTGTCTCAATTAACCGTCAATACCAATATCATGCATGCATCAGTAGTATGCAGTGCCAGTAGCTGTCCACAGCAGATAGTAACACGTCTAAAAAGAGAGAGGCATGCAACAGCTAGCTTGCGAGCAAAAACTAAAGTGGGCGGTGGAAAAGTACGGTAAGAAATCTAGTCCATAATAGATTTTTGTTGATAGTCGTTGCATAACGCCCTTGATTAGTACTCTACAGATTCACAAAGTGCATGTGCATTATGTTGACTCTATAATTATAGGCTCTCCTTTGATATGTATAGCGGCCATTGAGGCTATAGTCGTAAGTCGAGTCCATGACAGACCACACACAGACAGACAAAATTGGAATGTTGATCTAGGAAGGGAATATAAATCATGAATATCAAATTTGATTCCTCATTGACACCTGGTATGAATTTGCTCACCAACCCCTCCCCCTTAGGCTTACACTGTATGCATGCGCATGCGCGTGTCGTCCTAAATCAAAATCATTCCATCTGATTGACAAATTGGGCCGGGCGTAGCTACCATTATTTCCTGGTTGCCCAGAAACCCCGATACACTGTTTGATTTGTGGACGGTTTTTTGGTGGGGCATAAATTGTGATACTATCACACCATCACAATGATATATACTGCTATCAGGACTGGTGAAGAAGCTACCTGAGCAGTTGCACTCTGAGTATAATAATGCATATAGATCTCTATTTGCATGCATGTACATGTAGACAACTCAACATTTTCGCTTGCGTTCACAATTGACAGAATGATCACAAATTTAGTTTTCTATTTTTGGAATCATGTAAGGTATAGGTTTGATATAAGCGTTCACAATTGACAGAATGTTCACAATTGACAGAATGTTCACAATTGACAGATTGACAGAATGTTCCCAATTGACAGAATGTTCACAAATTTAGTTTATACTATATACGTTTGATATCAGAGGAGGTCGGACATCACTTGAACTTTCACTAATTATGACCTTTTAACGACATTCCAGGCCAAATTGCTTTTCGTTTTTGCTGACTCAGCAATAGAACAGGACTGGATCTAGCTAGAATAGCTATTATGTGCTGATAGGGTTAGGTCCAGTAACCATCACAGACACCAAACACAACTAGTTGTCAACAGATTCAGCAACAGAAAGCGTGCAGAAACATTATCTCATGAATCAGTCGCCCTCTATAACATAGACTCGTGATTAGGCCGCCCAACTTTTAGAGGGCGGCTAAAATATGAGACTAGCTGAAGTTTGTTTTTTTGCAGGCCCCAGGTGGGGTAAAAATAATTACTAGAGAATGGTATGTACAGTGACAAGGGTACACGTAAAATAGTAGCTTACTATTGTTATATTAATTACTGTCCTGTGAGATGGGATTCTGCTGAGATCAGTCGATCTCAATGGGTGTCCTGGCTGCATGTCCCACCGACGATCTTGCACCTCTAATTGCTTGGATGGCTAAGCGTAGGAGGGAGAAGGTTAGGCGACATCTTAACCAGCATAGAGTTTTATTGTTGGCCATATATGTACGTGTAGCGTTGTCAGAAGATATCGTATGTGCTGAATGTTTGTGGCCAGCTGCCTGATTGGCGAGTAGAAGAATCGAGAGTTTTCAGAGAACGGGTCTTGATTTTTGAAGAAATGTGGAGAAATATCATGTGTCAGCTTTTTAGTAATATTTACAGCGCATGCGCTTTAGGTGTGTAAACCAGAATGTGGGATGATCTTTACCAGTTATTAATTATTGCTGGCTCAGCAGTTTTCTGCAGAAAAGGAAGGAGGGGCTCGATCGGGTACAATGCAGCAACCACTTTGCATAAGCAGTCTGAAACACTCAAGTCCTTTGAGTGATCTTTCTGACATTCTGTCTACAAGGCAGTAGAGGTTCTGAAGCTCATGCATGGGGTGGCCTTGAGGCGATCTTGCACCATAATTGAGGAGCGTATCGTTCTCACCATAATTATACACGGCCATTAATAAAAAGGGATCTCCCTACATGCACGTTTCTTAACAGCTTGAATCTTTACATGCATGTAGAAGACTACCTACGTACAGCTGGTTGTTATGTAATACTATTATCGAAAAGAACGATGCAACTATACAGAAACTTGGTTCTACAGTACGTGCATGTATGTCGGTCCTGAAATCCTCGGCATACTGATTTCACACTCAATTAGACTCTTTTAAATCAATAGTAGCAGCATAAATTAGTGGATGAAAAAGAAAAATTGCACTCCTGCATGGTAGAGTATTAGCCTCGGTCCCAGGCCGATTTTTTTTTAATAGAACGAAGTTGAAAAATACGGCCTGGTATTGATTGTATCTGGGCGTGGCAGGAATCGGAAACCAAAGCAGAGATTCTTCACACTTTGTTTCCTGTCATATTTCACCGTATAAGTTTAATACCGTAATTTAGCTCCGTGTATGCTCTGAAGTAACTGAAATCTAGCCATAGATTATCTAGCTAGCTAGCTACTGCAAGTTTAAGTTGTTCAGATTAACGTATACATTGTCTGCTTCACAAGAAGGCCCCACTCTCATTGCAAAACAGGCCCAGCTCTTGTCAGAAGGAAGAAACGTCTTTGCCATGGTTTTCAACATGATATGGCAAGTCTCTTGCTTTCACTCACTGCCCTTTGTGATGGACTACAAACTAGTAGGTAGGACCAACACTGCCGGCCCATGTAGATAGGTGTGTTGTTCTTGCAAATCTCTCTGCTTCTTGTTTTTTGGTTCCTAACCACGCCCAGATACACGCCCAGATACAATCAACACCAGGCCTAGTTGCCGGCCTAGCTAGAAACAACTCGGGCTGGAATCGAGGCTAGGTAGAGTATATATGGCTCAAACCATCTGAGCAGCAGAGCCAATTGCAAGTCATAGTACAATAATGAGATCCAAGTGTCATAATTATCAATGAACTGTAATTACTTATAGTTAACGTATACCACTCAGCATCATCACTCATGGGAAATAGAAGTCATGCATGCCTGATCTGACTGCATATCAATGATGCTGTTGTGCATTATACCCAGACTTCAGCAACTTGGTATAGCTTAAAAGTTATGCCCATGGCCATGGCAAGTATTCTGCAGATAGTTGTTCTACAAATCATCGTATGCAGGTTTTATGCAATGGACAACCATGTACTGGAATAAGTTGTCCGGATGGATTGTCGCTAGTGCCAATATAACTATAACTTTAGTGATTTAGAGAGATGAACTCTCGACACTAACGATATACTGAGCAAATGGTGTGCTATAACGAGAAGGGGGAACCCCAAGGCTGTCAGCCTGATGATATGGAGTCTTTCAAACTTTGCTAGCGGTAGTGTGCAGTCTGTACGTCAATTGACGGTGACGGTTTTGTAATAATTTATTGTCATTCATGTATAATTTCCATTCGTAAATCTTTTCATGTGCTATTAATTAACGTTTGCCTGGCATTCGATCTAACACAGTGGTAACATGGGATCTTTGGAGCACACAAAAGAGCTGTGCTACAGTGTAGCAGTGTTGCTACATTTCCTACTGTCCGATTCATGCTCATGTCAGTCACAATGTTCGATGTGGTTTATTGTTTCGTAAACTGAAGAAATAGTCTATGTACTGTCGATATGGACGAGTTCCTGTACTATACTAGTGTAAAACTTCAGTCTTTGTGAAGCAAACGTTTGTACAATTACACCGGCCATATATATATAAGCATCATGAAATCAAGTCACACAAATGTCGTTATGAAACAAAAGCAAGCCAGCACAAAAATCACTACAGCAGATCTATTATAGCAACAATCACTTCTGACTACATACACTGTAGATGTACCAGGAAACAGAAGCACTGTGTATATAGATCTGCACTGCATGTATATAGATCTACACTGCATGTATATAGGAAACACCACACCACCCTCACATCAACTCACACTTCTCACAATGGCTAGCTTTCAACTATACTAGTGCCCTGAGCGGAGGAGCTGAAAAAGTGGTATCTGATACTGTAGTGATCACTCGGTGTACCTTCACAAATAACAAAGCTCTTCAGTTTGGTGGATTAATTCATGTTAACTCAGGCAGTGTGTCTATCTCCGGCAGTACGCTGACAAATAACAGAGCTGGTGAGGGTGGAGCAATTAATGTTGACTCAGGCAGTTTGATTACCTTAGACAGTATGCTAAGTAACAATCACGATGGAGCAATAACAGAGCAGATAGGAACAATGGAGCGATTAATGTTAACTCAGGAAGTGCGATCATCTCAAAAAAGTGAACTGAAAGCAACGGAGGTGCATGGTGTTGGTTGAGCAATTGGTTTATAATAGCAGTGTAGTTCTCTCCAACAGTATATGCTGACATACAACCAAGCTAACTATATATGGTGGAGCGATTGACCTTGGGTAGCTTCCAATTCCTGCATGTGCTCCATAGCAACTCATTGGGGCGAGTCACATAGTTTCGAGTACTGTAGAGAAAAGCTCAGCAACCGGATATCTGTCTGTCTGTCTGTTGCTTGAAGCTTTTCTTTTTAGCATGACGATCGCTGCATTTGCATTTCAGAGCAAAGAGCGTGACGATCGCTCGCTGCAGTATATACTTTGCAAGTTAAGCAGACTCCCATATAGTAAAGCAGATACTAAATCAGCGACAAGTACACTGGTAGTCTACTATGGATGAAATTGTAAGTGATACAGGTCAACAGTGGTGAAGGCAACGGCGCTCCCTACATCGAGAAAGTGTAGTGCTCTATATCCAGACCAGGCCAGGGCTAGGGACCGTCGACAGGCACGACAAGATAATGTAACGAGAGATCAGACATTGCCAATGCGGTCGGATCGGGCCAGAGAACGTCGTCAGGAAGCACGTGCTAATGAAACTGCACTCTGTGAATTTTCTATGCAATTATTGGTTAATGAAATATTTTTGTTGACCACAAATACAACGAATATTTGATGCATGCGCAGACAACTAGTACCAGGCCTAGTTGTTCGCCTAACCGTTATAAAAACAAAAACTCGACCTGGGATCGAGGCTAGAGGCTACCCAAACATGCATAATAATACCTTTGCACGTGTATAGGTGGCAGTCCCTACAAATCTGTTCTTTTCATTGGGGTTATATAATTATTCAAACAGATAACTCCATTTTTTCCGGAATGCAAAGAAGAATTGATATCGTATATAATAATTATTATACGTAGGAGTTGATCTCATGAAAGTTGATGCAGACACCCCCTTAACAAAAGGGGCAGCCAACAGACAGTCAAGTGTACAAAATCTATAATCACAAATATCACAACTAACCAGATGAACTTCTGAATCAATTGGCATTGAGAATAAACATTTCCCAACATGACTAACTTAGTTCTGCATGGAAGACTCCAACAAGACCTCTAATACTACAAAATTAGCTAAGTGCTCAATCATGCAGCTGAGTTTTTGTTGTCTATATATATATATATATATGAGAGCATTTTTAGTGTGAATATTGCAACACACAAAATGCATGACTGTCTCGATCACTCTTTGAAAACCAATAACCAGTAAACTGAATACAAACTGAGCACGTTATAAACTATATACATTACTTGCGTGGCACACCGTAGATTTTCAAGAAGAAATATACAACTATCTGTTCAGTATCCTGTGTTCAGTAACTATCATCGTACATGTGTTCAGTAACTATCATCGTACATGGGGACAGTTACAGACCCATATAAGCCTCACAGGGTGTTAGTTCAAACTGCACCTCTGAAGCACCGTTCCCTGCTGTAGAGGGTTGAGGATTTCCAGACCCATAAGCCTCACAAGGTGTTAGTTCAAACTGCACCGTGGAGGGTTGAGGGTTTCCAGGCCCATAAGCCTCACAAGGTGTTAGTTCAAACTGCACCTCTGAAGCACCGCCCCCTGCTGTGGAGGGTTTAGGGTTTCCAGTGGAAGTTTCTAAATTCCTCTCTTGAAATACACTTATATAATCATAGACATGGTCAGGAAGCTTATCAGCAACATCAGGCCTCCTGCATGCAAGGTGAGGGGGGAAATTTTACTAAGTATACAGTCAAAGCACCAGCAATAAGTACTACAATTGTATGCCAATGAACTGATAAACTCACAAATCTGATGGTGGGCTGCTTTCATTGATACCCAAAGCCTTTGATTTATATTTCCGATATCTCAGAGCAATCAGCAAAATTATGGCCACCAATAGAAGAGCCAATGATCCAATCACAATGCCAATCACAGCACCTACACTCAGTAGTGAAGGAGCAGCTGCAATAAATGTATAAATGGTTTTAAGTCCTGTTTTGAGCTAGTAACATCCACATATAATTATGTAGCCATTTCCTGGCAGATGTACAATATACATGCCCACTGTGATGCTATTATATAGAGAGCTATAATGTTCACGTATCGCAGCACACCTTCTTGTGCACACTGAAGAGGACTAGCTTCCGCCCACACTCCATCTTCACAGGTCCTTATCTCATCTCCTAGGAGCTGGAACCCTTCATCACAGGTGTACGTAGCAACTGTTCTCTGTGGTCCTTCAGACACATTGTAGATGATCATTCCATTAGCGAGTGGTGGAAGATCATTACACAAAGCTGCATGTGAGAACATTAGAGGTTAATGCGTATGTTACTAAATGAATAATAAATAATTAAAATTTAGAGAGAGGCCAATAATTTATTAAAACGTGAGCCCGATATTTGTAAATCGGGAGACTGATATACAGTGAACAGTATTCATTAATTAACATGCAGTTTTTACAAATTAATGCTTTCAAATTGACACGATGCACAAACAGCACCTCATAAGTGGAATAGCTTAAGTTACTTGCTAGATCGGAGGAGGCTGGAACTATACTTGACCATAGCTAATTAAGGTCACTAATCCAAACTTTAATTTCTTGCAGACTATACTTCAAGCCTAGCTTTTAGTGTCTGTAAGTTTAATACGTTACTTTCAGGGGGGTCAAATTTTATTTTTGTCAATTATTTTGCTCAGAAACAGAGATACAAATAACAAGTATACAAATAACAAGTCAGCTGTGCGGTGACCTCGAGAACAAGCTGCTCATAATATTGAGAGTTGTATCTCTGCATGCTTCTAAGCAAAATTGGCGATAATAAAAATTGACCCCTCCTGCAAAATAAGACAGACACTGCAAAAGAAATTTGGAATTAGTGACTTTAATTAGCTAGGTCAAGCTGTGGTTCTAGCCTCCTTTGAGCTTATTTTAGATTTCGTAAATCCATTAATTGCAATCTAAGATGAAAGCACTGCAGGTGCTGATGCCTCGGTGGAGGTGCCAAAGCTACATAACATATAGCTAGCTTTTATACACACATTGATTTTATCATGATGAAAATGTTGCTGCATGCAGGAAACTCAGTCTTAAATAGTGGGTAATGATCGACATGATTGTTGTTAAAAATGATTGATGCCAAAAGTTCAAGTCTGATGGCAAGTCAGCAGAGCCTTGCAGCTCTCTTTTCACTCTGCAGCTACCAATAGCTAGCATTCTAGTGCAGAGCTAACTACTAAGTAGAGTAGCAACACTAGGTGAAAACATTTTGCTATGGACAAGGCTGCAATGGCATTCCAAGTAAGCAAAACTAGGCATAAACTCGAGAACAAATTTGCAAATCCAACCATTGCAAGCCAAGGTAAGTATATATTTATAGTGTATAGATAGATATACCGTCATCGTCCGTGACTGACACGGTGGCTTGAGTTAGAGCTCCTAAAGAGTGTCCAGCGGCCATAGCCTCAGAGGTGAGGGAGAGAAATGCCAAATACGTCTCCAGATCCTCCGGACCAACCTCATCGTTATTGATGTTGAACGGCACTCGGACGGACGTCTGCCCGGCAGAGAGTGTGAACCGACCAGGAAGACCAGCTGCCGACACAACCACAAAGTCTTGAGTGCTGGGGCCTGCAATAACGATTAGTGTATCAAGTAATAAATGTGCAAGAGGCTTTAAATTATAGCTCTTAAAAGCATGAAAATGCTCATTATAATAATTGTACACTGACACAATTCACACTATGAGCTACTTACCTCCGGTGACTATGAAGTCAACATCTTGAGTGGGAGCCATGTTTGCCACTATCTCCACAAAGCCTTGTCCATCACTCTCACTGAATGAGATCGTGGCCCTACTGAACATAATCACAACCGGATCTGCAGGGAAGCAAAGTCATCATTCCTTCATAGTATAATGGCAGTAAATTACGATCATGTATAGGATGCCAAACTATACTGACAGTGCATGGGTCTACTTACTTGCCGCCCCACAGCTTGGTTCACTTCCTGACCACACTCCATTTTCACAAGTTCTTGTAGGTTCTCCCGTTATACTTCCAGCATCACACATGTACGTGGCAACTGTTCCGTATGGTCGACCATTAATCTCTGAGAAAAACTCAAAGTCGTATGAGATGGATCCACCAGAGAAATCAGGTAGGTCAGGACAGGCACCTATAATAAGGAGTGGAAAATATGCAGTAATCTTGATCATTATCACACAAGGCCCGTAAGGTAATAACGTTGATCAGGAGTACATGAATAGGAGTAAGCAACTACTATACAGCCCATACAAAGGTGTTGTTATCTCACTGGGTCATGCCACGTCATACTACATGTGTAAAACGCCCACATCTCAAGTGGCCTACAACCACAATCAAAACAGTGTGGTTAATTACATGCATTGTGCAAGCACACTATCCAGGTGGCTAGCTCTTGCACAAAATGAAGAAAAGCAAAGAAACATGAACACAAGCAAAGCAACTGTGATAGAAGTTGCCAAAAGCTTGCTACTGAATAAATAATCTAGCATTGGTGAGAAAATTAACTGAAGAAGTAGAGAAGCTACCACAACTAGAGATGTACCCTGAGAGAAAACAGGTTTTTAATATAATCTCTAAGGAACAGGATGATGGCTTGGTGAAGCTTGCAGACTGCCTGTGCAATCAATACAAACAATTTTACATAAAGATGCATACTTTAAAATTTTCAAATTCAGTGGGTACGATTTCCTACGTTGCATTGCATCTGGGGTAGAAATAAAAGCTCTCCAAAGACTCACAAGTAATCGACTCAGACTATGAAGAAACTCCTACCTTTAGTGCATGGGCATCCCTTGTTACTGCTGTGTCTCTCAAGGTTGACGTTGTTTCCTCAGACACACAACTTGCAATATTCCATGAGTAAGAGATGAGCAACTTTAGCAGCTTGTCACACCTCTAGTTTAGTTCTCTCTATAAACGGTAACCCGGCACCACACACAATGCTATTAAACTGCTTTGCATTGCATCAAACATGTTATTCAGCAAAGATTAGTTACCAATTTCATGGTGAACAGCCAATTCCGTCTTTTTCTAAGGTTAAGCATTCTCTAGATGATATTAGCTGAGTAGATCTAGATCTATGCTATTCTCTAAGTCTTGTATATAGTTTCAGCCTAGCCTGCACATGCACTTGCACTCTTGTTGACAATTTCTAAGTGAGCTACCATGCAGCCATACATGGTCATGTGTACACAAAGTAACCACAGTTTACACTACTACATGTGTTTGTGACGTAGTGAGATAATAACCAATTTATATGGTGTACATAGTAGTTGCTTACTCCTATTCATGTACTCCTGCGTTGATCCATGCACTATATTCATTGGCTAACAACAATCAATGTTATGCTCAAACACATGCAGAATGCTATGACTCCCTGTAAACACACTCACAAGAACAACTGAATGCATGCACGCCCTTGCATGTTTAGTAGCCAGCATTCTAGTGTGTGCCTATTGCTTCCACTATAAGCTAATAATAATAATTATACTGTTTCCCAGGAAACTAGAGTGTAGCTGTATCATCACTCTAGTTTCCTGGAATCAGTTTTATTATTAGCTTAAGTGGCAGGACTACTATAAACATGTAAGTGCATGCTGCTCTTGTGCGGTGACCTCGAGAACAAGCTGCTCATAATATTGAGAGTTTTAATTGATTGTATCTCTGCATACTTCTGAGCAAAATTTGCAAAAATAAAAATTGACCCCTCCTGCAAAATAAGACAGACACTGCAAAAGAAATTTGGAATTAGTGACTTTAATTAGCTAGGTCAAGCTGTGGTTCTAGCCTCCTTTGAGCTTATTTTAGATTTTGTAAATCCATTAATTGCAATCTAAGATGAAGGCACCGCAGGTGCTGATGCCTCGGTGGAGGTGCCAAAGCTACATAACATATAGCTAGCTTTTATACACACATTGATTTTATCATGATGAAAATGTTGCTGCATGCAGGAAACTCAGTCTCAAATAGTGGGTAATGATCGACATGATTGTTGTTAAAAATGATTGATGCCAAAAGTTCAAGTCTGATGGCAAGTCAGCTGATGGCAAGTCAGCAGAGCCTTGCAGCTCTCTTTTCACTCTGCAGCTACCAATAGCTAGCATTCTAGTGCAGAGCTAACTACTAAGTAGAGTAGCAACACTATAAGTGAAAAAATTTTGCTATGGACTCTTCTGAAAAGGCTGCAATGGCATTCCAAGTAAGCAAAACTAGGCATAAACTCGAGAACAAATTTGCAAATCCAACCATTGCAAGCCAAGGTAAGTATATATTTATAGTGTATAGATAGATATACCGTCATCGTCCGTGACTGACACGGTGGCTTGAGTTAGAGCTCCTAAAGAGTGTCCAGCGGCCATAGCCTCAGAGGTGAGGGAGAGAAATGCCAAATACGTCTCCAGATCCTCCGGACCAACCTCATCGTTATTGATGTTGAACGGCACTCGGACGGACGTCTGCCCGGCAGAGAGTGTGAACCGACCAGGAAGACCAGCTGCCGACACAACCACAAAGTCTTGAGTGCTGGGGCCTGCAATAACGATTAGTGTATCAAGTAATAAATGTGCAAGAGGCTTTAAATTATAGCTCTTAAAAGCATGAAAATGCTCATTATAATAATTGTACACTGACACAATTCACACTATGAGCTACTTACCTCCGGTGACTATGAAGTCAAGGTCTTGAGTGGGAGCCATGTTTGCCACTATCTCCACGAAGCCTTGTCCATCACTCTCACTGAATGAGAACGTGGCCCTACTGAACATAATCACAACCGGATCTGCAGGGAAGCAAAGTCATCATTCCTTCATAGTATAATGGCAGTAAATTACGATCATGTATAGGATGCCAAACTATACTGACAGTGCATGGGTCTACTTACTTGCCGCCCCACAGCTTGGTTCACTTCCTGACCACACTCCATTTTCACAAGTCCTTGTAGGTTCTCCCGTTATACTTCCAGCATCACACATGTACGTGGCAACTGTTCCGTATGGTCGACCATTAATCTCTGAGAAAAACTCAAAGTCGTATGAGATGGAACCACCAGAGAAAGGAGGTAGGTCAAGACAGGCACCTATAAGGGGATGGGCAGTAATCTTGATCATTATCACACAAGGCCCGTAAGGTAATAACGTCGATCCATGCACTATATTCATTGGCTAACAACAATCAATGTTATGCTCAAACACATGCAGAATGCTATGACTCCCTGTAAACACACTCACAAGAGCAACTGAATGCATGCACACCCTTGCATGTTTAGTAGCCAGCATTCTAGTGTGTGCCTATTGCTTCCACTATAAGCTAATAATAATAATTATACTGTTTCCCAGGAAACTAGAGTGTAGCTTTAGATGGTACATCAAAGTATAGCACTGACCACAACCATCTGCTTGTGTGGTTACTACTCAGGTATATTAAGGACTGGGACCTTCAATTATTGCTGAATCAGCTAAAACGCAGCCACGCCCACGATTTTTAATATGTTTTGTGTGTAAAAATTTTGTGCAGCTACTTATCTTTTTTAGTTCTAAAAACGGTGTTCTAAACCTTCCTTTTAGCTCTTAATTCTTAGTGTAGTAGGTAGTTCAAAGGCTTAAGCAGACATATCCGCTGGGAGAGAGCATCATGTTCTATTTAGAGTAAGTTATTAGCCTATAAAAATAAAAATGTCACTTATTGTCAGCTGTAAGACTAAGTTTTGTGCAAAATCTCACCTTTGGCCAAAGAAGTGGCTCTCTCCCAGCAGATATGTCTGCTTAAGCCTTTGAACTACCTACTACACTAAGAATTAAGAGCTAAAAGGAAGGTTTAGAACACCGTTTTTAGAACTAAAAAAGATCAGTAGCTGCACAAAATTTTTACACACAAAACATATTAAAAATTGTGGGCGTGGCTGCGTTTTAGCTGATTCAGCAATAATTGAAGGTCCCAGTCCTTAATATACCTGAGTAGTAATTACAAGAGCAGTATGTACTTACATGTTTATAGTAGTCCTGCCACTTAAACTAATAATAAAACTGTTTCCAGGAAACTAGAGTGATGATACATCAAAGGATAATCTATAATCATATAATTATATGACCACAACCATCTGCTTGTGTTCTTACTAAGCCACAGCCCATCTGTTGGTTGCCAAGCTTATTGTCCCACAATTACATTCTCCCCATGGCCACAGCTGTCACATTATTACCACCAAACAATACGAGTGGCTTTCATGTGGGGCCACTACAAAAAAACTTGTTGCTATGGTAGTAGCCACCACCTTGAAATGACACTCACCTTGATCATCAATAATGGTTATGGTGTACCGAGTTCTGGGCAGGTAGCAGTTCTCTCGTGCAACACACTGCACCATCACCTCCACCACTTCCACTGGCTCTGGAGTGTCATCATCCAAAATAGTGACTACGTATGGAACACGAGGTAACGTGTCACCAGCTCTCCATCGCAGGTTGCCATTTTCAGTGGGCCCACCATTATTTTGTGGCTGAGGATCATTATAATCAGAACCTGCATGCATGGAAGTCATTGATTAGCAATTATACAATAAACAATAACAAGACTTTACTGCGTAATGGTATGAACTAAATACCTTCTATGGCTGAGAGGTCTTGAGTGTCAGCAAATGCTCTACTACGCCCTGACTGATCACCACGGGTGATACTAAACATGAGATCAACCGTTCCAACAGTTTCCAGTACAACTAGATCCACTGCTCGAATCCAGGCCACTGAATAAACAGAGAGAAAAATGTAATATTAACATAAAATGACAAAAATTTTCCGAAAACTTACATCCAACTGGCTCCATTTCAAAAGGCAAAGGATAAGCAAATGAAACCTCTCGAGCGTAGCCATATGTAAATCCCCAGAATGCTCCACCTTCAATGTTGTCGTAAGAAAGGTTAAAATTACCTACGCCCAAAAATCTGGTAGCTCCGTAAGCACACACCTCATTTGAACCACCTACTAAACAGTTGATGGCTTCGTATTGGTCGGGAATGTATGTTTCTCCATTTACACGAAACCTTTGCCGATCTTGTGGGGAATTATCAAAGATGCGAGTGGGCAAGATGTAGCTTATAAATCCCTGAAACTGAGTAGTCAAATTTTTGGCTGTACTGAGACTATAACTATTCAAATAAGAGTTAACTGGTGGTATGTAAACGAGGGCTGGATCTCCAATTGGATTAAAAGGAAGTGGTGGATCCTGTATGTTTTGAAGGTTGTCAATCAAGTTTCCAAGTGTGTAAGCAGCCATAGTAACGGGTTGAGAAGACGTAACACAACAATAGGTCTGAGCACTCTGAGGTGTCTGGCACTCAGCGTATTGTCCTGCACCCACTGTGGCCGTGTAAACACCATTTCCAGCGCTAACCAGTCCAACTCGATTATTCCCATCAGCTGAACTTGGTAAACACTCACAATTGATTGTTACTTGTGCTCCAGCCCCAAGGGAGCCAATTCTGTACAGTTCACCGCTTTGTCTGACAGCAAAGGGAGCCATGAAAAACAGGTCACCATATGTTGGATGAGGTGGCAATTGTTCTACAAGATAGTCGCAAGTTCCATCATCAGTAGGAGTTCCACATTGATGTCCAGAAAATACAGCCAATGGCTTGTCAGAAGTGATGATAGAGCCGGTAAGATCGTCAAGATTGCTAATCATCACAGTGTCAAAACGATTGAAAGCCCTCCCATAAATTGCTTCAACTCGAGCACTTGGGCTGCCAGAACTCGGTAGCACCCATGAGGGATGGATTTGAGTTTGAGAGGCTTGTACACTGACAGTAGTGTCATCTTGACAAGGAGTAAAGATAAATCGACTCTCAAATCGTTCTCCACCGAATACATCAGATGAAAAGATGAAGTACTTGTAATCTGTCGCACCTGGAAACTCAACACAGTTGATAGCCGTGTACGCATCAGTGGAGATCAATTCATTATTGAGCACATATATAGTGAGCTCATCATTTGCATTTTCTGCTGTTATAAACAGTCCCTTTTGTCTTTCAGCTTCATCGATTTCTCCATTGTTTTGCACGGCTATGTCTTGTTGGCCACCTCTTCCTGCCAGCAGATTAATAAAAGTGAATTCTCCTTGTCGAGCGATTTCCGTGCGAGACCATAGCCCAGATCCAGGAGAGGTCTCAGTGAATCCTGTTCCATTCACTCCTGGCCATCGTGTCTCTAGGGTGAAAGGTGAGCTCTCCTGTTCAGTGGTGATGAAAAGACCAATTTGTTGTTTTGTGGTTACTGCAGTTTGTGCGTGATTCTGCATGAAGGCAAGAGCAAATCTGCTTCCTCTGGTGTTTGGAGCAGTAGGATCTGCAGGGGTTTTGAATTTTCTAGCAGTTATGAATCATTACCTGAAACCTTATTCATTCAAATTAATATACGTTTAGACCCTATATAGTTGATAAGATCATGGAAAAAGTGCCTCAGAGCAGGTATATACTATAGTATATACTTATTTACTTAGTATACCTATAGTATTCCGTTGTCAAGTGATTGTAGTCAAGCCTCGAATGCAAGGTTTGCGCATGCGCACTAGCATCTAGACACTGTTTTGTCAGCTAGTGTCTATGTGATTAGAAGCCCTCAGCCACTTGTAGAACCTTAATCAGTGCCTTTGGGCTTCTAAATCCCATATAAACCTCCAAAAAAGTGTCTAACTATTTTATAGATACAGCTGATACAAGACCATTGATGCACTTACTGCTATCCAGGGTGGGATCAATTCATCACCAGCTCCAAGTGATATATGAAGGAGGACAGACAATAGGAACATGCAACACATACTTTGTGAGCTAGCCATAGTCTAAACTCGACAGAATCTTCACTAGGAATGGTTGAACTTTACTTTACTCACTAACTTTACTTTACTCATAGATCTATATAGCCTTACATATATACAACTTCGATCAACTGCTTGGTTGACACAGATAATGGCTAGTTGTTATTGTGTTATTGTTTTTATTTTTGACATCACATTGTCCACTATCCTCATCAGCCAAACCAATAGGCTCATAATCGTTACTCCAGGTTGTCAGCTTCTAGATGCATGTGTTGATTATAAGTATAGACCCCCTGTTAAAAGCAATACCATAGAACATGCCTTGAGCTGTCACATTACTAAATAGCAACAATTTTACTGCACGAACTGCTATAAACCATTACACTCAAAAAGCATTAGATAATGGATTGTTGCATTACTGATTATGAACATGGGCATGAGTACGCCCAAGGGATGAAGGACACTATAACCATAGATACCGAATGCACATGTTCTAACTGATTTAGATCCCAAAACCTATTGGCTACTAGAAATGCACTATAGCTTAGCAACAGTCAACCTATAGCAACTGCATGCATCATTTCTTTTGAACTATAAAATCTGAAGTTGGTATCTCTGTGTCTCTACTAAATCTGTGGTCTCTATTCAAGTCAACCATGTTCCTCCACCTCAGTTTATAAAAATTAATTATAGTCCTGGACCTAGCTCCACCCACAAAACGGAAACATCCAGCGCCTCCACCAGTTTTGCAGCAAACAACACCTTTCAAGAAACAAGCGGCTCGTACTACTCTCACAAAGCGAAAGGAAGACACCTAAGCAAGAATTTGCAGCAAACAAGCCCAGCAAACGAGCGGCTCTTATACTACTCTTGAACAAAGCTAAAGGAAGAAGCCAAAGCTAGAACCCCAGCACTTCCATACATCCAGCTCTCCCCCATGCAGCCTTGCAGCAAAAAAGTACAGCACACTGCCCAAGAAACGAGCGGCTCCTATATGCTACTCTCAAACAAAGCCAAAAAATACTCTCTATAGAGCTTCTCTCTTCCATTCTATAGTTCTGTTATTATGTTACTAGACAAAGCATCTAGCTACAATAATTTTTTTCTTGTAAATGACAATACAATGTATAATGTCGTAGTTTGTAGCCCAGAGCAATCTATAGTACCGGTGTCATAAAATTTTAGGCCCCCATGAGATTGGGCCCCCCCCGGGCCTAGAATTTTAACATTTTAGGCCCCCTTTTAAAATTTTAGGCCCCCCATTAACAGCGCAACAGCGGTAACATTATGTGACAGTGCATTCTCAAAATACACCAATACAGTCTTCTATGGTCTTCACAGTCTATGCAGTGCCAGTTACTGAATGCAGCTCTCCTCACACACACACACACACACACACACACACACACACACACACACACACACACACACACACACACACACACACACACACACACACATTATTTTCATCATTTCATGCATGTACAGTAGTACCACTGGTCTCACAGCCATCACACTGCACCATGTCATTCTATGATAATGACCTCATGCAGCACGAAGCACATAGGTGCCAACTGTCCCGATTGGTCAGGACTGTCCAAGATTACCCTTGTCCCGAAAGGAAACTGCTATTCACCTCAGATATCCCGGATTTTAAGGTTGCTGCTTCTGAGCTGGGTTACTAAGCTCTAAAAGGCTTATCAAGCCTGAAACTACTGCATGCTAGAATCTTCAAACAATGAACAAAAACATGCAGCTTTACACAAGAAACTTAGTTTATATAGCAAGGGCATAATTATGAGAGAAGCGCCCTTGTACTATGATACAGTCTAATAAGTGGGGGGGGCTCACTTGCTTGCACTCTCATTACATGTACTGTGATTCCACCATAGATACAACAGTTTCTCTCTTGACTTCTATATCTATGATTCCACATTACTTGAGAGCTGAGCCAGTGATGCTATTGGAGCATCCCCACAACAATTTACATCTTCTATGTAGGAAAACATGGAGGAAGATATGAATTGTTGTCTTTGCACTTAAAATTGTATGCTTTATACTTCATTTATTGTGAATTCACAAAATTTTGCCTCTGGCGGCCAGCCGCTTGGGGATGACGCCGCCATGTTTTGTCCTGAAATTTGGCTGAGAGAGTAAGCACAAAGTTGCAAATATGGCGATAGCTATGCACAACATCGATTGTCTTATACAGGCAGATCCAACATTGCAGAGCTGCATCAAAGCATTTAACTCTTATAGGTATAAGCATGAATAACTTGAAATGATAGCAAACATTTTTGCTACTTCGATACAGAGTCTTTGCATGCATGCAGTCTCTTTGATGCTTTGTAACTATTATAGAGCTAACCTTACCATATAATTCTTTGACTTTGTTCTATCATAGATAAAGATTTCTGTTCGTTTATCTATGGTTCTATCGTGCAGAAAAGGATAGCAGAAAAGAGGGGGGCCTAGAATTTTAACAGATTGGACCCCCTAGGGGGCCTAAACTGTTAATATTCTAAGCCCGGGGGGCCTAAACATGGGGGGGCCTAAAATTTTATGACACCGGTACTATAGCTTATAGTTCCCTCCTAAATACACTCGAATGGGATCTAATATACCTTAAGGCGACATATTTTAATTCTTGCAAGTTGTGATTCTAATTACTCGCAAGTGATTTTAATGAGATTCATTGCAATCTGCGAGTACACATTTTTGCGATTTTACTCTCATTCGCAGAAATAGCAGAAATTAATACTTGCGAACATAATCATGTCATCTTAAGGCAGTAAAAGATTAGGCAACACGAGCTTATAACTATAGGCCCTGATAAATTATGCTCGGAATAATTTTAGCATAATAGGTGTCTCAAAAATAATTGGGCACATCAATGTCCATTTTTGGTAAAGATCATTACATTAAGTTTTGCATAAGGATGTTCTCATGGTAAAAAGGCTAAAGGTGTCTCATGAATCAGCTGCCATTCTTTTAGGAAGACTTAATTTTGAGTGTCGGAATATTTCAACTGAGTCAGCGAGAAATACAGAATCAATTATATCTTGATCAATTGCATGATGTGTGTTGTGTTTATATATACGTCTTAACTTATCAGAGAATAATCGGATTTTTAGGAGAATAATAGGCACATTTTTCAAGAATTAATAGAATAATGGGTGAAAAAAAGCATAATTTATCAGGGCCTACTTATAACTGAACATAATTATAATTATTGCACACATGATGGAAAGTATAAACAACGATCGGCTATATAGCACATCGCAAACAATTGTTTGATTAAATACAAACCTGCGTTATTATATAGTTTCATTACACTCACAGACGCATAAAAATGCAAACATGCAATTACAGAATCTAACAATTTTTACATATGTAAGCACACAGGAATCAGGCCAGACCATCTCCCTGAGTCTAAACACACTCGAGTCTCAAATCCAACTTTATAGTGTGTATACAAGCAGTGGCTATATAGCTGATAGAAAAGCTGATAGAAAAGCATGCACGTGCACATGCAACACCACTTACTGATGTCCAGGGTGGGATCATCATCAGCTCCAAGCGATATATGAAGGAGGACAGACAATAGGAACAAGCAGCACAAATTTTTGGAGCTAGTCATAGTCTAAACTTGACAAAATCTTACTGGGAATAGTTATCCCTTTCCTTGCCATTCGTGAAATCTGGAACAGGAGCGTCTTTAGGTCGATCAATTAGTGTGGATCCGGCCTCACCACGCCTCCATGTCATTCTATTAGTCTAGATCCGGCTAGCAATTCTAGCTGGGACTCCCAGTTCTAGCTCCTTTTGTTTAGCGTGTCAGAGACTGGGAGAAGATGATTGGCACTCCCTGGCTCCTTTGGATGTACAGCTGTCCAGATCCCTAGAACATACCCTCCATTCTGACGAGTTATCAGTGCATAGGGTGCTTACTAGATTCTTGCCAGCCAGTACAGTTCAAGCTACACACAGCACCGCTCAACTATTCTCTACCCCATTATCTAGCTAAATCTGGTCCAACTAGACAGCAGACACAGCTAGTTAATTCAGTAAAGCCAGGGGTAGCCCTACTTCTACGGTTGTTCAGTACCCACGGTAACAATTCCTCTGGGCTGGGCTAACTAGTTGAGCCACGCCTCCCAATTCTCAAGGCTAGGTACATGTCTCTGTCTAGCTGCTTCTTCAGCTTCTTGCTCAGTTTTGTGGCTTAGAGAAAGGCCAGCTACTCAGGGGGAAGAGTCGAGATGAAAGTCTGGCAGCCAGGTGACGTCCAAACGGTCAGTTATTCTTTCCACCAACTTTTTAATCTAGTCTAGTCCTGCTTGCACTGCTACTCTTCCTACTACTACTACTGCTACTCTTCCTAGCTAGTCAAAGGTTTCTTTTTTTTTTTTTTTTTTTATAACTACATATGCACAAAGTCAAAGAGACATCAAAGCTTACATCAAAGGACACAGATTTTTAGCCTACTTGACTGATAAGGCCGTTACCTAGACTACAGTTTGTTTGTCAGGGAGGAGCTCACATACAACTTCATCTAATTCATCATAACGATTCGTTACCGTTGTTGTAATTTCAACAACAGATTGCCAAGGAAAGAGATACACGGCAACTACATATAATGCCGGATATAATATGCTAAGGAATTTAACCCACCTGTATACAGGAACTTGAAGACTACTCTGAACAGGACAGGCTACAAGAGTCCGACTCGCCCCCTACTCCAAAGAGGAGATGTCTACAGGTGAGAAAATTAATAGTTACATCATCAGCACAACCACGTACAGTGCATATAATTATACATGTATGTATCATACATAGCGGGCCCCCCAATTTTTTCCTTAAAATTGCCGTGAATTTCGCACATTATATTTTGACTACGTATGCTATATTGTTTTTCGCGGCTTATAATTGGTTGAAATCCGTCCCTATTTACGGTATATGCTTGTACATGTATAATTATATGCTAAATTTACCAGAGCAGACCATTATCACCCCCCTTCAGGATTCGCAACCGGACACACCCCTCTCCACTGTGGAATACCCTCAAGATTCGGACTACATTTTGACACTAATGGACATAAAATGTACTAATGCGCATGAAAAGGTGGATGAGATGTGCACAGAAGCCAGAGAGGCCCTGAAACAAATGGAACCAGAAGAGCTAGGATCGTGGGAGAGAGCCGTCACAGTTGCAGATGGAGCATGGATGACAAGAGGTCATCATTTGAAGAACTTTACTTTCAGTATTCGAAACTATTTCACAGGTGAATTGCTCTTTCGAAAGCATTTGTGTCAAAAGGGCGGAGTTAACAAGGACGATCTGTACAAGGGGACGTCCAAAGGAGCGGAGGGCTATGCAGCCAGGATACTCTTCCAGCAAGCCAAAGAACAGATGAAATAGCTTTTATGACTAAATGTATAAACTAATAAGTTGTTTTGAAGCTGTAAGTAAATGCAGAACTATCATTATATGGCAGCAAGGTGAACATGCATGCAGACTCAGAATACACACACAAACGCACACTGACCCACTAATATGACCCGGCGCGCAATCCACACACACATATGCAAGACAATTTTATGATTAGTTTTGTGTTATACTATACGTAATTGACTATGCGGCTTAGCTATAGCAACCAGATGATAAGAGGGAGTGAAATGGCGGAAAGAGTGTATGTGCAACGTTATGACTAAATGATAAGAAGCTGTACGTAAATGCAGCACTATACAAATAGGCTTGAAACCCGTCCTCCCTTCTTTTGGGTGGACAGGCCACGGTTAGGGTTAGAGGCGTATATAGGAGCAGTATGGGCCCCATAAATCATTACAGGTATGCCAATACAAGGCCCGGCCTAGGAGATGTGGGCTCAGCTGTCACATAGCATGCCGATTTAGTATCAATATGTCATCAGTATTATTTGTACATCGGCAAAAATGTAGCAGTAGCAAGCAAGTACCTTTGGATGGGGTTTTGGTCTATTACAAAAAAGTATTTAGGGGTGAAGCTAGAAACGAATGACTCGTATCTAAGGGGTATACCGTGTACGGTGTATATACATGTAATAACAACGTACTGTCTTTTGTCGGTGCGTCTTTCCTCGTCGTTCTCACTGGGTGAATTTTCTCGCATGTCTCCACCAGCATATGACTGGTGCTACGAGCAACCTGGTGGGCTTGAGCTGAGGAAATACCATGTAGTGCAGGCTGGCTCTAAAAACTTACAATCCATACACTCACTTTGCAATTTGAGGGTTCCAAAAGACAGAGGAATTTATGAGGTCAGCGTAGTACAGCTAGTGCAGTGGCATCACAGGATCCTTGCCCCAGCGAGATTAGTGATCTAATGTGTTCTTGGTCTAGATTCTGTGTAAGCTGGTAACGTACGTAGCTAGCTAGCTGCCTAGCCAAGCCTGTAGCATCTCTTACAGTGCAACAACCAAAGAGAGTAGATTTTTTTTTATATTATTATTTTTCACATTTTGTGGCATATCTTCTGAAGTAAAGGTGATATGATCTATTTGAGTGCAGGTACTGAAAGTTCAACTATTGGCGCTTCCATTGGACCACCACCTGTTACATCATATGACATCATCACTATGAAATGGCTGTCTAAAGATGTGTACCTCCGAAAATATGTTAGGAATAGAAGTAGTTTATTTGTTTGAGTTAAGATCTGAAATTTGTTGTGTATGTACCTGAGTATATTGCTCATCTTTTGAGCTTCAACTGAAGTCTGGGCTACTAGTAAGTTCTGAGAAATACTGCATTTTGTTGTTTTTTGGTGGCAAATATGTTAGGAATACAACTTTCGATTTTATGCTAGTTAAGGTCTGATTTTTGAGAAGGATGTACTACAATAGTGTAAAATTCATTTGCACTAGCTTACAGGAGCTAGACAAGTCTTTTCTTTGCTAGAGCGGCCCTTCTTGTCAAAAATGGTGATTTTGCTCCGTTTTGCTACTTTTGCTGACGTATGCAATGATATTCATTGATTTGTGACATCACAAATCATCTTGTTGTTATTTGCTACATCCAAAGGTCATGTGATGTCTACCTGCAAATACACAGTTGGTGTTGGTCATTCTGTGTCACAGGGGCGTGGCAATTGAGCCTTATACGTAGGCAAATCGCCCCAAAAGTCATAAAAAGCACTGTTTTTGACAAGATGGGCCACTCTAGCAAAGAAGAGGCTAGCCTAACTCCTGTAAGTTAGTACAGATGAAAAGTACACTATTGTAGTACATGCTGCTCAAAAATCAGACTTTAACTAATATAAAATCGAAAGTTGTATTCCTAACATATTTGCCACCAAAAAACAACAAAATGCAGTATTTCTCAGAACTTACTAGTAGCCCAGACTTCCGTTGAAGCTCAAAAGATGAGCAATATACTCAGGTACATGCACAACAAATTTCAGATCTTAACTCAACAAAATAAGCTACTTCTATTCCTAACATATTTTCGGAAGTACACATCTTCAGACAGCCATTTTATACTGATGTCATGTGATGTAACAGGTGGTGGTCCAATGGAAGCGCCAATAGTTGAACTTTAAGTACCTGCACTCAAATAGATCATATCACTTTTACTTTAAAAGATATGCCACAAAATGTAAAAAATGTGTACCAAAAAAAAAATCTATTTTCTTTGGTTGTTGCACTGTTATATATAATATTATATCCCGTTGCTATGTTGTTGCCAAGTGCAATATGAAGCATATTGCACTGCTGAAAAGTCATATTGCACTGACCACAAAACGCCCCTCTGGCATAATTAAATTAAATATTGTATCATGAGAAATAATAAGTATCAAAGTAAGTCCAGCCATGCATGAATGTTCAGCACTGCTGGAGTTTCTTCTTTGCAACCATGCAGGTTTTAAAATCGTCCCAGGCTCATTTTGTGAATTAAGATCCTAGGCCTAGTCCTCCACTTCTTGATGCACGGTCAATTCTGGCTTCATCATAGCACTAGAAGCGGATCTTTTTGCAGGGGGCTTGAGCTGTTTTGCAGCAGTGTAGAGGCGAGCTTCTTTGGCTCGGTTGTGATACCGAGGATAGTGCTAGTAGGGGGCTGTTCGAGCAGCAGTTACACTGAGTAGTATAGTGGGGTGTGGCTGTTTCTTCGCAGAAGTAAATGGGGTGGGGCTGTTTCTTTGCAGCAGTAGAGGGGTGGGGCTGTTTTGCAGCACCAGAAGTGGGGTGGGGCTGTTTTGCAGTGGTTTTAAGCGTTGGAACTCCAACAATTTTGTGTCAAGCCATTTGTCTGTCATGCCAATCTTATACGCTGCATAAATTATACCATAGATACACAAAAGAAAGGGATAGGCAACGCCCCACGTGATGCTAGATAAATGCAGTGTGTGACGTCACACCCTCTGGTTGGAGGCGAGTTGCGCTCAGGAAAGTATACAATGTCCCTATATCTGCTTATTTTTCTCGTAGGGGGCCTAAAAGAGAAATTCAAAGCAATCAGGCATCATGCACACATACACCCAGCACTACTGATAGCTACAGCTGCTATGTTAGTGCTGAGCTTTCTTTTATTCAGCTTGATTTGTGTGAAAAAACACCAATTTGTCAGTTTATGTACCTCTATCTCCAATATGAAATAATCTTATAACATGTAAGTTTCACAGAATTAAAGTGTGTTTATAACTGCATGGAACAAAGCATATTTTCCAGCTCTCAATGCCGCTTATCCCCGAAGAGAACCCATTCGACTTTAATATATCCAATGGGGACACGAATCATGAAGTAGTAGCAAAGCTGTGATGTTATAATAATAGTTATGTAGCTTTTATTTTTATAAAAGTTTTAACTGTCACACAGCTAGCTTGTCTCACATTTTGCACTTATAACCCCTCCCCCCTGTATGTTGATTAGTGTATAATGGGTATAGGTCGTTCCCAGTCGAGTTGTCTCTAGCTGCACCCGCTTCGCATAAGATCATGACGTTATAGAAGAGGTAAGATCATGTGTCAGGTCACTGCTATGTATAGGGCTGGGATCAGCAATATTGATGGTAAAGGTATCGCATGTACTGGTGAAAAATGCCCTATGCAGCTCTACAATATTAATTAACAAAATAGCTTAGCTGCTTTGGCTAATATTAATTTATCACTATGGCTGATAGATACCCACTAAGTGAGGACCAAAAAAAGACCTTAATAAGATTTTATGAGGAGGGCATGCAAAGTAAGGGCAAAACCTGTGCATCATTTCATCTTCAGGCACAGAAGGCAACCAATCTCCCTTTAGACGTTGTTCTGGTAGGTTTAATACCATAAATAGATCTAAATGGCATAATTAATGTCATGGGGTGAATGCTCTATGCATTCATGGAGCATTCACCCCATGCGTTGAGCTCAGTTGTACTCGGTAGCACCCATGAGGGATGGATTTGAGTTTGAGAGGCTTGTACACTGACAGTAGTTTCATCTTGACAAGGAGTAAAGAGAAATCGACTCTCAAATCTTTCTCCACCGAATATATCAGATGAAAAGATGAAGTACTTGTAATCTGTCGCACCTGGAAACTCGACACAGTTGATAGCCATGTACGCATCAGTGGAGATCAATTCATCACTAAGCACATATATGAGCTCATCGTTTGCATTTTCTGCTGTTATAAACAATCCCTTTTGTCTTTCAGCTTCATCGGTTTCTCCATTGTTGTGCACGGCTACGTCTGGTTGGGTATTCCCTCCTGCCGGCAAATTGATGAAAGTGAATTCTCCTCTTCGAGCGATTTCCGTGCGGGACCATAACCCAGATCCAGGAGAGGTCTCAGTGAATCCTGCTCCACTCACTCCCGGCCATCGTGTCTCTAGGGTGAAACGTGAGCTCTCCTGTTGAGTGGTGATGAAAAGACCAATTTGCTGTTCAGTAGTTCCTGCAGTTCGCGCATGATTCTGCATAAAGGCAAGAGCAAATCTGCTTCCTCTGGTGTTTGGAGCAGTAGGATCTGCAGGGGTTTTGAATTTTCTAGCAGTTATGAATCATTAACTGAAACCTTATTCTGTAATAATCACTAAAATTAATATACGTTTAGACCATAGTTGATAAGATCAAGGAAAAAGTGCCTCAGAGCAGGTATACAGTAGACTCTCGTTAATCCGGTCACTCTTGGGACCATGCAGCTTGGCCGGAATAGCAAGGTGGCCGTACTTCAGAAAGTACCCAGTAAATGGCCGCGGCTAAAATGCGACCCTACCTCGAATACAAATGCATTTGTATTCGAGGTAGGATCGCATTTTAGCCGCGGCCATTTAGCGGTTCTGTCTTGAGTACTTATAGATTGTCTACAGCCTGCTGCATGAGCCTGCTAAGTACACAAATCAATACAGTAACTACAGACACAACTAAGTAATAATTAAGAAGTAGATCTATATGTAAAAGATTCTGCTAGAGTTAATTGTCTTGATTGACAATAAAAAGATGTTATTCGATTCGAAACAGTCACCATTTTGGTAGCTTCAGATATATGTCCTCTGCTTTCTAGAAAAGCAACTGTGTCCTCAACAGCATTTAGAGCTTCAGTGTAGCTTTTGATTTTCAAAGGTGGTGGTGCCAATACATCATCATCATCATCGTCATAATCATTATCATCGTCATAATCATTATCATCGTCATAATCATTTTCAGTATCACTAATTGGCTCAGAAGAATTACCAAGTTTTCCAAGAAAATTTTCTTCCCAATGTGGATTGTCCATATCAAAACAGGTTAATTGCAATGTCACTATGAGAAACAAAAGTTTCAAATGAACAGTGATCATCTCCATGTGTTTGTTGCATTAGATCCAACACCTCAGTATCGACGCAGTCCTCCTCCTCTGTTTGTGGATCCAGATCGAGAAATGGATCTACCGTAATACATTGTTGCTGTACTACATTCAGATCATTGTCAAGTATACCAGCTTTCCGAAAACACTTAGTAATCACAGCAGGATCCACAGACTTCCAAGCTTCTGCAATCCATTGAATTGCACGGAGTATTGTGATCGACTTAACAATTTCAGTTGCAGTTGAGCATTTGTCAATTTTCGTAACAATGTATCGCATGAACAGTTTTCTATAGCATGTTTTAAAATTCATGATGATTCCAAGATCTAACGGCTGCAGTTTTGAAGTTGTGTTGGCAGGAAGAAAAACAACTTTAATATTACTGTATTTATCAACAACATTTGGTGGATGACACCCTGCATTGTCCATAAGCAGCAAAACTGATCTCTTGACTCGTAATAGTTTCTATCAGAATGTCATGTAAGATTTCACTGTTCATCCATGACTTTTTTTGTGCGTAATACCAAACAGGCAATTTCGATTTATCTATACCTTTGAAGCATCTAGGGTTCTCTGACTTCCAAATTACAATGGGAGGACTCTCGGATTCCCCTAGGGCATTAACAAAAAACAATGCTGTAATGCGCAATTTTGACTCCTTACCACCTTTGCATTCTTGATTCTTTACGGCCAGGCCTTTGTCAGGAAGTGCTCTCCAGAACAATCCTGTTTCATCACAGTTCCAGATATCTCTAGGTTCATAACCTTCGACGACACATGGTATACGCTCGAACCAAGATTCTACAGTGTCACTCCTGACATCTCCAGACTCACCACTAATAATCCTCTGTTTTATGCTATTTCGAGCTTTCCATCTAGTGAGCCAACCACTAGAGGCTGTAAAATTATCGAAACCTAGTCGTTCAGCAATCTGAATGGCTTTCTCCGTCAAAATCGTTCCATCAGGGAAAATGTTTCTGGAAATTGCAAGCTGATACCACTCCAAGAGTGCCTCATTGATGTCAGCATATTCAGATTTTCTTGTTCTCTTCTGACATTGAGCACGATTGCTATTAACATTGGAAAAATACAAATCTTTGATATGATCCTTATTCTTTAGGATTAATTGTATTTGTGTCCTACCACACTTAAAAGTTTCTGCCAACTTTCTTGTTCCAATCTTTGGTTCTTTTTCGACAGCTTGTATCACTTCAAACCTCATCTTTAGAGACAAGTCATTCCTCTTGTGTTTGTGGCTAGAGTGAGGGCCAGGGGCTGGGCGAGAGGAGCTAGAGCCTTCTACATCTAAGACTACAGAATTATCCAAACCACACCCAAAACGTCATATCCGGCCGTAATATGAGTATAAAAATCAGGTTTGGGACAGCCAGCACTGGCCGGTAAACGGAATAGCGAGTGGCCGTACTTCAGGTCGAGTTTTGTGCAGAAAACATATAGCTAGCATTCCGTGCCAAACCAAATGGCCGGTATATCGAGGTGGCCGCATTTCAGAGAGCCGGAATAGCGAGAGTCTACTGTACTAGTATACCAATTTACTTAGTACACCTAGCATTCCGTTGTCAAGTAATTGTATAGCCAAGCCTCGGAGGCAAGGTTTGTGCATGCGCATATAGCATCTAGACACTGTTTTGTCAGTTTCTATATATATGTGATTAGAAGCCTTCAGCCACTTGTAGCACCTAAGTCAGTGCCTTTGGACTTCTAAATCCCATATAGACATCTCCAAAAAAGTGTCTAACTATTATATAGATACAGCTGATACAAGACCATTGCACTTACTGCTATCCAGGGTGGGATCAATTCATCACTAGCTCCAAGTGATATATGAAGGAGGACAGACAATAGGAACATGCAACACAAACTTTGTGAGCTAGCCATAGTCTAAACTCGACAGAATCTTCACTAGGAATGGTTGAACTTTACTTTACTCACTAACTTTACTTTACTCATAGATCTATAATAGCCTTACATATACAACTTCTATTAACTGCTTGGTTGACACAGATAATGGCTCGTTATTGTGTTATTTTTGACATCACATTGTCCACTATCCTCATCAGCCAAACCAATAATAATTGTTACTCCAGGTTGTCAGCTTCTAGGTGCATGTGTTGATTATAAGATCCCCTGTTAAAAGCAACACCATAGAACATGCCTTGAGCTGTCACATTACTAAATAGTCAACCATGTTCCTCCACTAGTTGGGCGGAGCCCGACCGTCCCTGACGGGAGGTCGGGTTGCAAGCCTATCTGGAATTTGTTCTGCGCATTATGTAGTACTGCTATGAATATTATTATTCTCAAGTGGGTGTTAACCGACTTGATGACGTGTAAACCACAGGATGGCACAGCAATACTGCATGCGGTTTTGCAACTAGATGCAAGCAGAAGTGTAACCAAGCCACGTGAAAAATACTGCAATCTGATAGGGCGCCACTATAGTGGCGCTAGAACAAATCCCAGATAGGCTTGCAACCCGACCTCCCGTCAGGGACGGTCGGGCTCCGCCCAACTATTCCTCCACCTCAGTTTATAAATTATAGTCCTGGACCTAGCTCCACCCACAAAATGGAAACATCCAGCTCCTCCACCAGTTTTGCAGCAAACAACACCTTCCAAGAAACAAGCGACTCGTACTATACTCTCACAAAGCGAAAGGAAGACATCTAAGCAAGAATTTGCAGCAAACAAGCCCAGCAAACGAGCGGCTCTATGCTACTCTTGAACAAAGCCAAAGGAAGAAGCCAAAGCTAGAACCCCAGCACTTCCATACATCCAGCTCCTCCCCCATGCAGCCTTGCAGCAAAAAAAGTACAGCACACTGCCCAAGAAACGAGCGGCTCCTATATACTACTCTCAAACAAAGCCAAAAAATACTCTAGAGCTTCTCTCTTCCATTCTAGTTCTGTTATTATGTTACTAGACAAAGTATCTAGCTACAATAATTTTTTTCTTGTAAATGACAATACAATGTATAATATCGTAGTTTGTAGCCCAGAGCAATCTATAGTACCAGTACTATAGCTTATAGTTCCCTGCTAAATACACTCGAATGGGATCTAATATACCTTAAGGCGACATATTTTAATTCTTGCAATCTGTAATTACTCGCAAGTGATTTTAATGAGTTTCATTGCAATTTCCAATAATCTGCGAGTACACATTTTTGCGATTTTACTCTCATTCGCAGAAATAGCAGAAATTAATACTTGCGAACATAATTATGTCATCTTAAGGCAGTAAAAGATTGGGCAACACGAGCTTATAACTAGGCCCTGATAAATTATGCTCGGAACAATTTTAGCATAATAGGTGTCTCAAGAATAATTGGGAATAATAGGCATCAATGTCCATTTTTGGTAAAGATCATTACATTAAGTTTTGCATAAGGATGTTCTCATGGTAAAAAGGCTAAAGGTGTCTCATGAATCAGCTGCCCTTCTTTTAGGAAGACTTAATTTTGAGTGTCGGAATATTTCAACTGAGTCAGCGAGAAATACAGAATCAATTATATCTTGATCAATTGCATGTGTGTTGTGTTTATATATACGTCTTAACTTATTTTATTAATCAGAGAATAATCGGATTTTTAGGAGAATAATAGGCAAAAATAAATAGAATGAAAGCACCGCGGGTGCTGATGCCTCGGTGGAGGTGCCAAAGCTACATAACAAAACTACTAATAGCTAGCTTTTATACACACATTGATTATAATTATCATGATGATTAATTTTGCTGTGAATAGTGGGTAATGATCAACCATGAATGTTGTTAAAAACGATCGATGCCAAAAGTTCAAGTCTAAAATTAATGGCTGCCGTCTGCAGCTAGCGCAGAGCCTTGCAGCTCTCTTCTCACTCTTGCAGCTACCAATAGCTAGCGTTCTAGTGCAGAGCTAACTACTAAGTAGAGTAGTAACACTCGGTGAACAAGCTTTGCTACGGACTGTTCTGAAAAGGCTGCAATGGCATTCAAAGTAAGCAAAACTAGGCATAACTCGAGAACGAAGCATTATTTTGCAAATCCACGAATTAAAATCCAAGTAAACATGACTAGAAGCCTATAGAAACTCTTACTTGCACTTGATTCATCCTTGAGCAGCTGTAGCAGTCTACACACACACACAGACATACAAACACACTACCGTATACCTCGCTTGCGCATGCGCACCGAGGCATAATAATGGGTTAAAAAAAGCATCATTTATCAGGGACTACTTATAACTGAACATATAATTATGCACACATTGTATAATACTGTGCTGTGATGGAAAGCATGAACAACGATCGGCTATATAGCACATCGCAAACAATTGATTAAACACAAATCTGCGTTATTATACAATTTCATTACACTCACAGACGCATAAAAATGCAAACATGCAATTATTAACTTTCTTAGAACTTTACATACGTAAGCACACTCACATGCACATCTCCCTGAGTCTAAACACACTCGAGTCTCAAATCCAACTTTATAGTACGTATACAAGCAGTGGCTATATAATATCAGCTGATAGAAAAGCTGATAGAAAAGCATGCACGTGCACATGCAACACCACTTACTGACATCCATGGTGGGATCATCACCAGCTCCAAGTGATATATGAAGGAGGACAGACAATAGGAACAAGCAATACAACTTGTTGGAGCTAGCCATAGTCAAAAGCTTACTGGGAATGGCATTATTTCTGTCACTATCCTATATAGCCCATAATACATTATGACATCGACCTGCTTGGTTGACACAGCTAATGGCAATTTTGTTATTGTTTATACTTTCGACATCACACTATCCATATTTGTCAGCCAAACCAATAGGCTCATGACTATTACTCCAGGTTGTCAGTCTCTTGCTACACCTATATAATACTGTTTAAAGCAACACCGTAAAAATTAGTTTCAGTATAAAAATTATAAAGCTTCCTAAGGCTCATGCATAATTGTCATGCACCCATGGCAATAAGAGGTGCATTAAGTGTGTGGGTAGGTGTTACAGGTGTACGTGCATGTATTAAAAATAACACTGAAAATATTCTTTATTCGGCTATAACAATGAAAAAGTTTTAATGTGGGCCGTGAGCACACATTCAGTATGTACACATAATTATACTGATCGCCCCCCCCCCCTCGCGCCTGTCGTACCAGCCTTGATCCCAGGCTGTGCTTGTTCTGAGAGTGAAGGCCCTGTATTGTTCAACACCTGTACAATCAGTTACTTAGTCCGAACCAGTAACCACACCTTTCACATGCACCTTCTCTACATATAATGAAGTCTATAGTGCTGACAGATTTGATCAGCTATATTTTTCTCTTTTCTCAGTTCTGCACTAAATCTCGATCGACATGTAAGTTAGTGCATAAGGATTTTTGCACAACAAACACAAATCATCCTTTCATTAGTCTGAACCAGTGGAACCTCCATTAACGACCACCTCTGAAGAGCAACCACACGTTATATAACGGCCAAAAGCTCAGGTCCGGATTGAAACTACATGACTTCAATGTAAAGCAACCTCTCAGGAGCGACCACCTCTCTACTCCGTATAAGCTTTAGCAATGGAAATAACCTCCCGGAACAGACAGCCACACCCAGAATTAGCAGAAAAATTATTGCTGAGATAACATTATTTTGCACAATCGTGAAAACCTAGCTGTAGCTTGTCCCTACAGCCTTTTCAAAGCTTCAAAGAAGCAGTTATGGTGTCCGTTTTATGGAGGTTCCACTGTATATATAACCACACCTCTCACACATCATGTGCATTGTGGGAGGCAAGCGGTATCATTTTGATCACTATACACTCTCAAATACACCAAGTATATAATTTAACAGTGAATTTACCTCTTTGGGTACTGACTTGACTGCTTCAGTGTACATTAATCACCACCAGCTGATGATGATATTGTAGTTCTTACTCTCTGGACCGGAGTTGCTGAGTATTGGAGCCTTTCTGATGACAGGGACCTCTCATCTATTGGAATTATGATTTAGCAGTGAATTTACCGCTTTGAGTATGGACTTAACTGTCACCATCACTATAATTATGCAGTAAACTTCGCTCTTAGCATACACTTCTGACTGTACACCACATGAGAAGTTTCTACATGTTAACATTATAGTAATAGCTACATGCAGTATATAAATCTATCATAGTATGGTTGATCACTGCCACTTTGTTGGATATACTCTCTTCAAGTCTATGACCTCTTATTTGTAGCCTCCACAATGGAAGAGGTGTATCTACTTGGGTAAAGATCCTTAACGCAACAAGAGTTAAACAGATTAGATTTCACTATTACATTGTAAAGCCATGACTCACATTGGGAAAAATCACATACACAATAACAAGAATAATTATAATAGCTACTGTGTGTTTAATCCAGTACAAGAGTCCTACACATAGCTCTAGCTTTACAGTCAGTCACTCTCAGCACTCATAGATCACTGGGTCTGCATGTAAAGAAGGTATACTAGTGATTCAAGCAGTACACATGATTTCGGGTATAAATCAAAGCTGGAAATCACTGAAACCATATAGCACACTGTATACAACATGTGCACTGTTAGAGGAAGTAATTGATCAAGTGGTAAACCACAACTGTAGTGATTAAGTGTACTCTCCACTTGGACGTAGATCTCAATTTTCTTCAAGTTAATTTGTTCTAGAACTGAGCTGCTGCTGAACTTTCAAATTGGAGAGAACCACCCTAGATTAAGTGTTCTGTGCATTTAACTGCGAACATACTACCTTTTCAAGTACTGGTAGATCTTGGTAACAATCTCTTCCTTCCCCAGATTCAATAAGATACTTATCAGTGCTCTAAAGGTTGCTTCGCTGGGTTTGTGACCTCTCCAGATTGACAAACTATTGATCACTGCCACTCGATTGCTTCTACTTAAATAAGTCTCTCGCTTCACGTCAGCTTGTTCATTGTCAGTCAGCTTCAGTGGGTTGAGGTAGAGCTCCACATCATCAAAGTGCATAGCTACTGGAGCAATGTCGTCTTGTTTAATCTCTCGATCCAACTGCTCGTCAGTGACTCCATACTTGACCATCAACTCATGGACGCTGGTAGTCCCTGGATCCTATATACACATAACATGTTGAGGAAAATTAAGCACTTAACCAACCAACTTGTGGTCTGGGTAAACTCTAAAACAACATAATATATGCATTATAAGTATAATTTAGTAATTTACCCTAAATAGATTTTGTACACTTTTACCGAGATTACGCATGCTACAAATCAGCTACAGGTGGGATGGGCTTAATTTCGAAAACATTAGTTTTGTCTCGAAAATAAGCCCACCCAGGTGTTTACTTTGAAATTACGCCCACTCATTAAGTCTTTTCTGTCTGCATTTGAGGCCTGCCAGCTCTTGAATATCACCACAATGGTAATGCATGGGTAAAGTAGCTAGGTATAAAGAAAAGTATACAAGTAATATCAGAAGGTTGTTCCTTGTCACTGCATGTTAGTCGCTAACCCTTCAACAGAGATTCAGAGAAGATTGTCCTTGTCTATTATACTCTTATAATAGGGCAAAGGATCTAACTATAATTATTATATCTAGCTATCTAAACAAGAAACTGCTAAACCTTTTCTTGAAAACTGCTCACTGATGAATGCATGGCGTACTCTCGAGGCAAATTAGCCTATAGAGAAACTTTCACTAAAAAGTGGGGTGGGCGTAATTTTGGACGTGGACATAATCTCGGTAGAGTACAGTATATTTAAATACAAACAACGCACCTTTTGCTCATCACCATTGATACTAAACACAGAGGGATTAATATCATCATGAGCCACACCAGCTAGGTCCTGTATGTGCATAATTAGCAGTACAGTGTAGACATGTATATTCATGAAAGTAGATAGTTATAGTCCACTCACAAGAGGGTTTCTCCCAGTGAAGACACTGTACTTGTTGAGAGTTTCCCTCAGACAGCTGTAAGTTCCCTCAGTCTCACTCCTCCAGGTCTCAAGGGCCTGGACCACCTCCTGTCTGGGACTGACCGACTGAATGTTGACACTAGAAGCTCGAGATTGGCTCAGGATTCTTCTGCACATGAGAATACTGTTTGGATCGGAAATTTGTGTAGCGAAATTAGAAACGAAGGCGTTTGAAATCTGTTCATCTTTTATGACATTCTTGTCACTGTGAATACACAGTAGAGTATTTTGGTCTAAACCAGCATACGGCTCAAACTGGAGAAGGCGTTTCAGTGAAAGAGCTTGATGAACGGATTTCACAGCTTCTTTTTGAGAGATGACAGCGGCAGAAAGATCTCTGACACTAAACAGAGTGAGCTCTGAGGAAGGTTTTAGAGGATGACTGACAACTTCCTGTGGATCAATCAGTGATTCCACAACCACAATATTGGGACAAACATCTTTCACCGTTTCGAGAACTTTACTGACTACCTTGGAGCGATGGGCTAGAATCTCAGATTTAAGAATTTCGGCTCGTATTTTAATACCGTATAGCGCGAAATTTTCGAGGCACTTATATTTCGTGGATTGGCCTCTAAAAGCCATTTCGTTGCACAATGTTCGCGGAATGACTGCTACCGGAAGCCACTCCTTTAAATCTTGCACGTTATAGCAGGTAAAGAACGATTTTCGTGGACTTAATTTTCGTGTAGGATTGCTAACCCACGAAATCCACGAAAATTAAGCCCCTCGAAAATTTCGCGCTATACGGTAGTGAAAGATTTATTGTTACAAAGCTCGAGGTGTGTGATGATCCCATCATCGTTGCACCAGCAGATTCCACTCTTCCACAATAAACAGAATTTCTGCAGGGAAGGGATATCATGCAATACTTTGCTAGCAGGGGCAAGGCCGAACGTGAACACTATCCTCAGAATGAGGACCTGAAGACAGCAAGGATCGTAAAAATGTGTATTCTGAGAGGTTTCGAGTATCCATCCAAAGTGGTAGCTCATGAAAGGGTCTTCCTCCCACACACGCTCGGGGGTTTCTACCCTGATTAGCCCGGGGAAGAAGAGGTAGCGAGTGTCGTCTAGGTCTGGCTCCATCTTCTGAATGTACTCTAGAACTTGCTTGTCTTTGATTTCAAAGCACAGCTCTAAGTGTGTCATGAAAGCAATCAGCATTTCTGTGTCGTAGTTACTGAAGGCTTTTTTAAACTTGGAAAAAGGCACCACTCCAGTGCTTGAGGCGAGATCACAGTGCTGACGAAAGTGCTCAGGAGCAAACACTGTCCCAGTGACATCAGACAGCAATTGTTTAGAGTCACAGATCAGAAAGGAATTTTCATATGAGGAATCATTGGGAAGAAACAGCAAAAGCCCCACCTTGCTTAACTGGCCACAGATATCAACTAGACGGTTGAGGGTGGTCGGAATGAAAGAAAGAATGTCTGCCATTTTCTCTGACTCGTGTGTTTGGTCTAGATCGCTGTGTATTCGCTGTTGAACAACCTTCAATGAAACTGCGAGTTCATCTTTGAAGCTTTCGGCAAGGTAGATGTAAAAGGTGTGAGCATTCAGGCTGATGGATTCTGGAGAGCGGAGAAGAGCGGAGCTTTTCTGAATCTGTTTTCTTGCTTTTGTCATATCATTTGAATCAGCAAAGCGGCAATCCATTGGAATGAACTCTTTAAACTTGAACTTTGGGAATTGCTTGATAATGGAGGCAAAGATACTCTCTTTGACTTGTGGATCTTCTCCCATTTCCTTTACCTGGTCGGCATGGCTACCAACTACTATCACGTGTGCTTTGCCTTTCAGATTGCTACACTGGTTTTGGACGAGGGTCAACCAACGATACATGGAATCAATGATCGCCTGCTCACTTTCTACAAGCTTAGCACAGAGGATAATGATGGGTGGTGAGGTTTGAACAGCATTCTCCAGAATGGCACAGTGGCTCGTGTAAAACTCTTTCTGACCAGCAAAATCAAAGTAGATGATTCTCCCAAACTCTTTGGTGTATATTTCGTACGGTATGATCCCCACTGTCCTCGCATCGATGCCATCTACGGGTTTTGCTTTCCGTAGTTTAGACCAAAAGCCTTTTGGGTTCAGAATGGATTTCAACAGAGTGCTCTTCCCCACACCACCATCACCAATGATGAGCACAGACAGAGGAAGGTGTGGGGGTCGCTCGGAGGAGAGCTTTCCGATGAGCTTGCTGTGTTTCTTGTAGACATTGGCAGCCTTGGCTCCGTGTTTCAAGAGGAGCTTTATGATCTTAGGGTTATTGGCCAAATCGAGAGGTGTCTTGCCTTCTTTGTCGGTCACATTCGGATCACAATGACATTCTGCCAGAAAAAACTCCACTCTTGAGTCTTGCTCATGCTTTACTGCTAGCAAGAGAACACCTGAATACATGCAGATGTGAATTATTGCACTGAAATTTAGTGTACTCCGCCATAGGATTATTATACTTATTATACATGCAGCCTAACTTATATATAACATTGTAAATGACTTATGTACATCTACCTTCCAATCATGCATGCATGTCTCAACAGACTCAAAATAGCTCTGTATCTTAACTGGCATCTCAATCCAGCCCAAATGCACTAGCTATATTAGAAATGTACATGCAAACTATTATATAGCCTCGTCCCCAGGCCTTAATAAATGGAACGGAGAAAAATATATGCATGTATCTGGGAGGTATATTAGCGATAGTGAACTGTATAGCATAAAAAAGCCGTAAAATTTTTATAAAAATACAGCTAGAATTTACAAGCTAATTCGCGTTTCAATGCCAGGAAACCACAACCACCAATAGCTTTGAATGTGAACTACCGGTGCGTGGGAGTTTATCCCAGTTTTAATTTTGCGTCTTCTGTCTGCCCTCAAAACAGCGAAATTTTGCATCTCACGAAAATTTACTGCTATAATTATATAGTACTAAACGTACAATGATAACTTACTTCTAGGATCACAATGATGCTGGTTCACAAGATACTTGACTGTGTCCAAGTATAGCCATTAGAACAGGCCAGAGTGAGTGGGGTGTCACCAGCCTTGTTGACTGGCTCTGTGGAAGACCACCATCAACAACGTAACAGCACTGATAAACACTTACTATTTGGATTAACATGCTTGTTGATGAGAGCCTTGACCATCTTCAAGTTACCACGGGAACACTCAAGGGAGAGAGGAGTGTCTCCAGCATTCACTGCAGCATTCACTGCAACTGTGGATACAAGCAAATTGTGGACGCTAGAAAATAACAGTTTACTTTGCAGCATGCATACGCACATTTTGGGTTACACTGATGTTCTTGAGCGAGATATTTGATAGTCTCCAAGTGTCTGTTTTTGTAGGCCAGAGAGAGTGGGGTGTCACCAGCCTTGTTAACTGACCCTGCACATGCACACATCATAATCTATATAATTATAGTGTATTTGTATTCCTTTTTATAGTGGCAAGCATTAGGTATGCCACAACATTCAAGATTACCACTTAGACTACATTACATCATCTGTAATTGATCTGATTGGCTAAAAACATTGGATTACATGGAAGCATATTCTACAAGAAGGTACTTATTCTACAGGAAGTGGACGCATATTCTACAGGAAGTGACAAATAATTTGCAGGAAGTTCTCAAAAAGTTGGATGAAATTTTTAGTGAAAGTGACAAGAAGATGACAAAAACATTATAAAAAACACGGAAAGCAATAGTTTGTTCAGTCAATATCCATTCTTTCCATGTCCACCACTGTTGCTTTGTATTGCTTTTTCCAGTTGGGCATGGGCAGGGGGGGCAGGAAGCATCAAAAACACTTCAGCAATCGCTTGACACTTTCTATTGAATTTTTTAAGGTTCCATGCCGGTCCAGTCTGCTCTATACCCTCTCCACTCCACCACAGAGCTTCATTCTTCTTCTTGTAGTGTTGCAGTCAGTTCTAGGTTCTTTTTACTTGTCTGTTCTTTCCAGTATCTTCAAGAAGCATTTCACAAGCTCTACTAAGTTTTACTGTAGTTTTTCGTTGTTTTGAAGCCGTCTTCTTGTCTTTTTCTGTCAACTGGTGTCTCTCACAGCTCGTCCAGCTCGCACAAATTCAATTTCTGTTGCTACGCACCAAACCTGGCTTTTTATAACCACGCCTCGTGCATGCGCAATGAAGTCCAAGTTAGATAGACCACACCCACTCGTAGAATATGCGTCTTAGTAACCACCTTGGTTACGGTTAGATTCCCTCGGCTTTGCGCCTCGGGCTAACCGCAACCGCGGAGGTTACATAGACGAATATTCTACTCCTAGGTGTAGTCTATCCTATACATAATTATATGCGAGAAAAAAGCTATACAAACACGTGTACATTGATAACTTACTTCTAGGATCACAACGATGTTCATTCACAAGATACTTGACTGTGTCCAAGTGGCCATTAGCACAGGCCAGAGAGAGTGGGGTGTCACAAGCCTTGTTGACTGGCTCTGTGGAAGACCACCATGAACAACGTAACAGCCATTGATAAACATGCACTTACTATTTGTATCAACATGCTTGTTGATGAGAGCCTTGACCATCTCCAGGTCACCACGGGAACATGTAAGGGAGAGAGGAGTGTCTCTAGCCTCATTCACTGCAACTGTGGATACAAGCAAATTGTGGACACTAGAAAGTTAACAGTTTGCAGCACACGCACATTTTGAGTCACACTGGCGTTCTTGAGCGAGATATTTGATAGTCTCCAAGTGTCTGTTTTTGTAGGCCGGAGTGTCACCAGCCTTGTTGACTGACCCTGTACATACACACATCATAATCTATAATAATAATTATAGTGCGTTTGTATTCCTTTTTATAGTGGTGAGCATTAGGTAGGTATGCCACAACATTCAAGAGTGCTACATGTATGCAACAGCTATACATTGATATAATACTTACTTCTAGGATCACAATTATGTTCGTTCACAAGATACTTGACTGTGTCCAAGTGGCCATTAGCACAGGCCAGAGAGAGTGGGGTGTCACCAGCCTTGTTGACTGTACCTGTGAACGCCAATAATTGTTTTTAAAGTGAGCCACAATCATCAATTGAGATGGATATAGTTATTATGGCTAATAACTAACCGGGAGGCAAACAAAAAGCAAATAAGCAGAGCTTGTCTATTAAGAGTGAAAGGAAAAAACATTTTCTTGAGGTACTTGTTTCACCTTTTGGATCGAGGCCCACAGTTTCCACAAGATGCTTGACACAGTCCAGCCAGCCATAGAATACACTCACTAACAGAGCACTCTTCCCTTCCCCTGTAGTTGGTATTGTTAGCATTATTAATTAAGACAGCATACAATTGTTAAGTTTACTTGCATTGTACAGTGCAGACGTGAATACAGACGGATAGAGTAAACGAATGATTATCAAACACGTTCGATTTTCGATTTTCGAACGCTTGTTCTCGAGGACAGTGGATCAGAGCACTATAAGCTGATAGTATCTATAGGTATAGACTATATGGAAGGCTCTATTCAAATGCGAATCCACGATCAGCAAAAAGCTTCCTCGGCGGAGTGATCATAACAAGGCCAAACAATCAGCTCAAAGAATCTATGCTCTCTCTCTCTCGTATCGACAGAAGGCTCTAAATAACTATAGCTACAATGCAGTACAGCTCTGGTTTCGAGGTCTGTCTGTGCCGTTAGACAATGGTGAAAAAGTGCAGTAGTGCCCCATCAAAATCCGAACGATTAATACCTTTTCTTTATAATCTTCAGTGTAGCCATAACGTAAAACTGCAGCTTAGGGGAAAAATGGAGATTATGAAGAAAAAAGGTATTAATCGTTCGGATTTTGATAGCAATATACTGCACTTACACAAGAGGCCACCATTGTCTAACGGCTTGCAGTCAGACCTCGAAACCAGAGCTGTATATATACATAGTACTTGTTGTAAATTACGGTCATACATTGTAGCTAGCTGTTTAGAGCCTTCTGTTGATATGAGAGAGAGAATTTGAAGAATCGTGGCTATATTCGAACTAAATCTGTTCCAATAGTTGAGTGTTTGGCCTTGTCACTCTGCCGAGGAAACTTTCTTTTGGCCGTGATCTCAGACTTGAACAGCCTTACCTAGTCTATATACCTACGTACTATCAGCTTATAGTGCTTTGAGCTGCTGTCCTCGAGAACAAGCATTCGAAAATAATAATCGGTTGTTTACTCTATTAGCAAAAGAGAAAAAGTCTACACAAGCTTGCAGTACACAAGCTTGCAGTACAAGAATGTTAGTAATAAGAATGTTAGTAATAAAACAGGAGCAATCATTTACTGGCCTTGTTGAGTGCACACACTCTCTGCCAACTTGTACTCTCCAATGCTCACTAGAGTTTCCACAATATCCTTCCACTGCATATCAATCTTCTTGATTTTGGCTGTGGAATGCATGTCAATCTTCTTGATTTTGGCTGTGGAATGTTGGCTCTTCTTTATGGTTTCCAGTTGGTCGTTTCCCAATCCCAAGCGAACACCAAGTTGAAGCCATTGGTCACATTCCAGCTGACTCAGCTGTTCCAGTGTTGGGTATGAGGACAGAGGATCTAGTTAGAAAAGGAGAGATTTAGAAGCCAAGGGACTCATGTAGTGTATATGAGTGTACTGAGAAGGCATACAAATATATAAGTCCCTGAGGCATTAATTGTCGTTGTCTAGTCATGCACTATGAACTGCTGCATGCATGGAGGCAGTGGCGGATCCAGAGGGGGTTCTTTGGGTTCAATTGTTCAATTGAACCCCCCTTTGAGAAAGAAGTGAGTGGGAGGCTCAAGCAACTAGTTAGCAAGTTGTTCCTTTCTTACTAGCTTTCACATGCACTTCTCACTTACCTTTAGTCCTTTTTAGTCCTGCGAAGCTTTGTCTGTGCAGTTTCAGTGACTATGAAGGCTAAAAACTCTCCAGCGTAGTGCATGCTCACTGTTTCGAAGAAGTGATGACCTTTTTTTGGGTAAAATAGACCCGCTCAGAGCCTAGCCTCGATCCTAGGCCGATCTGTCTCCAATTGAACGCTAGGTCGCCTCCTCGGCCTGGTATTGATTGTATCTGGGCGTGACCGGAAACTGGTAAGTATCAAGAGGAATGCTATGTACTGTAAAATCTTCAGTTCATCACAGTTGGCTAAAAATACAGTGATATAATGACACTAGAAATTAATACTGTTATCTGTAGAGTGTACTGCACAGCAGTGCTGGGTTCATAATAAATGCAGATGTTTAGAAGCGAAGATCTCAAACAAGAGCTTCCAGAAAGACTTAATAAATACTGCGTTGGATATATGCCTGCTAAGCCTTCAGGTGGCATAACAAAGATTGTGTGTTCACAGTGCATCAAGAGACAGTAGAATCCTGACGTCACTGGTCAGGATAGCAACCACAAGCGTTGAAAGAGCCATTCCACGTCAGTAGTTTTAGTGCAGGTAGTTCTATAAGATCGGCCCCTTGGGAAGGACACGAGTGGCACTGGGGCATCCTCGAGTTCGCACCCATCAGCTAGGAGGAGTACGACGGGGGTTGGAGGGGAAGGTTCCATTTTGCTCCTGTATACAAATTAGTATGAACTTAAATTCACCATTCCACTATACATTTTGTAACTCACAGTGATGGTCCACACAAAACTAGCCTCGATCCCAGGCCGCACTTCCTTGAAGGCCGGTGAAGGAGGTTAACACAACACCAGTGCCAGTGCCGTAATGTCATATCTTGATCCAGATACCAAGGATTGGGCTATAGGCTATAGTGTACAATTTCCAATGATGAAAGGGTATTATTGATTTGTATCGCTCACTTTGACAATACATTCCAGGCCCAGCCACTTGTGGACACCCCTGAGCATAGTATACAAGAGATCGATGGCCAGAGTCTGAGGATAGACTCTACCAAGTGTATCTGGCAATCAATGGTCTAATCAAGCGCTTGTTAAATTGTGTAGTCAATCAAAGGTAGCCAACTGATAGCAGAAACTTGAGAACCTAGGTCTGTTCTTTCACAAGAGTGATGCTCCTTCTTCCTTCGCACAAGACAGCTCCTCACACTCTAGCTAAGCCTATATCTATGACAAACTAAACTTGCAAAGAATAGACCTATGACACGGAGTTCTTTGTTATTTAACGGTGATTTTACGGAGTAAGTATACTTACATACACTATTAGTGTTTCTATTCGCTCCACCTTGCTCAGGTATTCGCTCTTTTTGAGCGAATACCTGAGCAACCACAGCAACCACAGCACATGCCCAGATACACGCCCAGATACAATCAATACCAGGCCGAGGAGGCGACCTAGCGTTCAATTGGAGACGGATCGGCCTGGGATCGAGGCTACTCAGAGCCCTGGAACTCCCCTTTCAAGAATCCTAGATCCGCCACTGGGAGGGCAATACATCAAGTTTTGTAAGGATGCAAATGTTGTCGGATCGAGGTTAGACATTGTGACCAATCATATTACACTATTTGCAAATACGCTCCAAACAAGCTAATAACTAATCAACTGCATGAGATTTAACACATATGAAAGGTGTATGAACGGCATCACACGAAAACCAAAACCATTGATCTAGCTGTATTGACTATGCAACTTACTATAGATATACCTACTGACTACTGTGTACAGCAGCTGATGGCCAACCCACCTCTATGTCCAGGCTGGAACCCCTCAACATAGTCAGCCAAGGCAGGGTACTCCTCCCCTCTGGCCACATCAGCAGCAGTCAGTCCACCACTGGTCTTGATATCTGCATGGTTGGTTGAACAGGAGCACATGAACTGGCATTATAATATTATGTTTATGTGTGCAATAGCACAGTACTAACTCACCCATTCAGACATTGACACAACATACAAACAAGGGAAACCAATGACAAAATATTTTGGATGTTTTGGCAAATATCTCTAGGTAAGGAATATAAATTCGCCAATGTCTACAATGTTATGGCTTGCATATAATAGACAGTAGTACACGTCATTAATTAACAGTAAATAATATTTACAATCTGATTCAAGTCGCCAAACTTAAAATTTTTCCGCTGTATTTGTATTTCCACAAGTGCAAAAAACATTTTGTGAAAAATTGGGAAGAGCATGCGCACTGAAATAACAAAAAGTTCGAAAACACGATTGTGGGTTGGTATAGTCTTTGCATGCTCAACTAGTTGGGGGTGGGGCACGATCTTTGCGATCTTTAACAGTTGGGTCCAGCACTACTTCTCATTACACCTCTTTCTTTATGCAAGACGTTTGATCCCCTATTTGACTATCAACCCACATGTGTTTGTATAATAAATAATTATAGAAAGACGCATTCGAATGAGGCTTTCGAACTTGTTTTTTTTCCAGGGATCAGCACCGAAACATTTGGTATGTAATTGATATAATTATAAAGTGAGACAATAATAATTATAGATAATTATATACAGCTACAGATGAGCCCTGCCCACCAAAACTCAAAGTAGTGCTGGACCCAACTGTTAGATCACAAAGATTGAGCCCCACCCCCAACTAGTTGAGCATGCAAAGACTATATCAACCCACAATCTTGTTTTCAAACTTTTTGTTACTTCAGTGCGCATGCTCTTCCAACCCTACTCTTCCCCATTTTTTCACAAAATGTTTTTTGCACTTGTTTGTAAACTTTTTTCACTGCATGCATGTTTTTTACATTTTTCACTTTTTTCTTCACAGATATCAGCATAGATTATCTTAGCCTCCTTCACTAGCCTCCCCTGAAGAGAAGGCCTGCTACTAACTGCTTGCGCATGCGCAACATTATTGGATATTTATTCCCGTAAAATGTCCGATAATACTGAATTTATCATGAAAATATTCTGACAAAGCTTTGAAAGTCATACACAGAGCTATTTAGCTAGCTAGCTAGCTAGAGACAAAGCTGTAGTTTTGTTGTACAGCTATGTACAGCTATTTTCTTTTTGATAGAGCCAGTAGCAGTAGACTTTCACCATAGTTAGTATTAGATGGGCGTGGCCTGTCCATTAGGCTATTGTCAGCTTTCACTCCGTTCAGACGATTATCATCCACACTGTTGCAGGCTGTGGGTCTTTTGTTAGCATAGCAGGCTACGGGTAGCTATCAGCTCTTTCTCAGAGATGGCTAGAAACCTTTAATCGAACTTTCTATCTACTTATACTTCAATCCACTTCCGTTCGTCGTGACGTCTTTGTTTTACTGAGCATACACGTTGTTATCCTGCATTAGCCGATATCTGGCTAATGGTTAGCGCATGCGCAAGCAGTCTATACCAGGCCCTCTCTTCGAGGAAGAGCGGCCTGGAATCGAGGCTAAGATTATCTATAGTGCTAGCTAGATCAAATGAATATCTTTAGTACCATCTTCATAAAAAAGAAAGTTGCCAGCTAGATCTAGCTAGCTAAGCTATACGGAATTTTTATATGCGCTGTTGCAGTTTTTTGCGTCTGTCATGATAAAATTCTTGCTTGTACATGTATGCATGCAATAATTTATTATACATCATAAGAGGCTAGCCGTCTCAGAGCCTCAGAATAAGAGCAGATTGTTGACTTACGATAATTACTGTGAACTGGAGGGGTAAGAATCGACAGTGCAAGACACTACTGTTGCTATGGACCTCAATTGGTTGCTAAAATAAGAGGAGTGTGGCTATGCTTTTCTATGTCTGAGCATGCTCAGTAGGAAAACAATGGTGAACTGACCTCTGCACCTAGGGTGGAAGCTATGTAGCAAATTCTAACTACGAGCAGGGGAATTTTTCATTCAGTTCATATTGCACACAAATGTTACAAATGATATGGGCAACAGATACATAAACTCAAAATAACTCTATCTTGTGTCTTGGGTGAGATCCATGCAGAGGGGGGATTTTTGCTGTTTTCGACCTAACCCTATACTATTAACCCTACACTACCGTGCTAATGATAATGGTAATAGCTGTAGCTCAGGAAATAGCCGCGGCTTAAAAACGACCTTACCTCGAATCTAATGACTACTTTTGCGGTTCTTGTCTCGAGGATAATGAAGGATAATGAATCATTCTGTTCTCTATTTAAGTGTAATCCAATTTTATTTGCTAAACCACACCCAAAACGTCATACATCCGGCCGTAATATACGTATAAAATTACATTGAAAACCTTGTTTGGGACAGCCAGCACTGGCCGGTAAACGGAATAGCGAGTGGACGTACTTCAGGGTGAGTTTTGTGCAGTAAACATATAGCTAGCATTCCGTGCCAAGCCAAATGCAGAAAAGAAAAGGTTAGTGTCTTGCCACTGCCAGTGATGGTGTCTCCAATCACGTCTTTGCAAACACAAGTAAAGAGTTATAACATAATAATTATACTGTGATGATACTATTTGTAATAACGGGTATAATTATCAAGTTATGGAGCACAGGGACAGGGCAGCACAGAACTGGGCTAGCACAAATTTATCACATAGAACATACAAAGACAGGAAACAAGTACAAACAGCTAGAAAACACCAATATACTAATATCATCTAACAGTATATACAGTCATAGCCTCAATTCCAGGCCGCAAAGAGAAAGGCGGCCTGGTATACTTTGTATGCGCATGCGCGTACATTACCCCAAAAAGGGGGTAATCCGTGTATTTGTGGATACTGTCAGTAAAATAAACCGTATACTATTTGTATCCTGAAGTTAGAGTCCGTTACATATAAATAAATAGAAGTATTGTGCAAAGATGACTGAGTTCTTACGCCCTTTATTGTATCAAGCCAAGTCTCTACTTAACGATATCCTACACTGTAAGGCTACAGATGTTATAGGAAAGGCGTGATGTGTTCCTGTGGCCTGTGGGTCCCCTGATGAGGCTGTGGTAATATGGACCAGGCAAGTCTTCTGCTACTAAATCTTGCCTTTATGTTCGACAGGAAGTCATTGCTGAAGATAAAGAAGCTAATGATTACTCCTGAAAGCTTTTAATAAGCTTTAACTCGACACTCAGGAAGTTTAATATTCACTCAAGATCTACTGATGTATTAGAGAGTCAACCACTCTTCCTAGCTGGCAGCTCTACTGTCTGGGAGGCCTTCTTGAACTGTCTCTTTGATAAACAGAGCTAGAAGAAGCAACACTGCTGCAGCATAATTATTCTACTTTGATTAGTGTCTCTAGCTCTGAAAGCTGCATGCCATTGTGGTCACATTGTCATACATATTCTTCCTTTTTGTAACTTTGTCCGTTTTTTTACAATTTGTATGATGAAATTGTTGTCAATTATTTCGCGCATGCGCATACAAAGTATACCAGGCCGCCTTTCTCTTTGCGGCCTGGAAAATCGAGGCTAATACAGTCACTGCACTAGTAAACTGCATTGTGTTGAAAGATCTTTATAATAGCTAGAACCCAAACAGACAAAACACACGCCGTTACTTAGTGCCAAAACTAGCTACAAACTGGCAATCACAAACAGTATTTATACATGTACCTGGTTGTAAGTATCCAACTATAGACATACACACACTTTTCATTCTGTAGGCAGCCATGAACAAAGGTGTGACTATAGCTAGATATTTGTCATTGTATGTACCTGCATGTGGCTGTGATCCTGTCTCATCTGGTTCACCTGTAACAGCAAGCTCAGGGTAAGTTAGTGATCTCTTGGCTAGATCCTGGGCCATTCCTAACCTACTGGAGACACTGTTTCTGTTTTTGCAGCCATGTGGCTGGACTCAGTGCACATGTCCAGGTAAAGATCATTAGTACCTATACCTTCTTGTGCAAGGTTTTTACAAGAAAATGTTATTGATAGATGAACTAGAGTATAAAATTAATGTCTTCACTTGATCTTCAGTTTGCTTGATGTGCTAGATACTAAGTATTCTGCTATTGTACATGTTTTGCTTCAACAGACGTTGTCATTGAAAAACACTCTGTACCATGTATTATCGATATAGACATGCATACGGTGATCATCCGTTTATTATAAATATTATTATTGTGTCACTTTTTGAACACCATGCATGCATATGTATGTATACACCTATAAAACTGAATATGAAATATTTGTACATAATAATTATGAACGAAGGATATTATAATTATGTATAATTATACTGAATAAAAATTACTACACTACTAATAGAACTATAGTGTAGTCAGTAGCAAGCACTGTAGTGATTGGTATATATAGAACTTCTATATAATTTATACCAATCACTACTTGCATGTGTTCAAGTCTGCATGAGAGAGGAACTATATACTATTATAAGACAGTATATTGTTTGGACAATTCATGTGTCCACTTGTCTATGGTGTGGTATAGTGATCCTAGTCTCAATCTCACTGGCAATGTCCCTCCGACTAAGAGCAGGGGATCTGAGAGCCTCAATGAGAGCGGACCAGGACGGAGGAGGGTCGGTCTGGGTCAACCAGTGCTCCAACATGCCAGTTAAACAAGCTCCAGCTACATCACGATGCATGGTTGTGCTGAATCTCCTACCGGTCAGCAGTGTTGCAATGACTGCATTCTTCACTTTATCTATAATTATTATAGAGAAGAAGAATTCAATAACTATATCCAAGTGGTTTCCTGTTTGCCGTTATAAGAGGCAGTTTTGCACAGAGTTGGGGAGCATGGAGCTTGTTCTCTGTCCGCGGAATCAAGAAGGTCCGCATGTGGGAGATTGTTTCTGTGTACTTAGATAGTGATTTCAATCCGTGCCATAGCTAGTGTCCTTTAGAGACAGGTTGTCCTCTATAGTGGGAGGGTCTGTTATGGGAGATTCCACTGTGTACATTGCATGGTGAATGGTCACATAATTACACAGGACACTAGCTATGGCACGATTGAACTCACTATCTATAAGTACACACAAAATTGTAGCTATAATAATATAGTGTACCATAACGACTGCACGTGGAGGCAACTCACCATTGCCATGCATGGATAGGTCAGGTATATATACTGAGTATAATATCCATGCATGGCAATGCATTATACAGCCATCGTATAACAATAACACAGCAACCCAAATTGTTGGCTCCCATTCCCTCAGCTGTGCTATTCCGAAAAATAGCTTGATGTTTGAGTGTAGTTAAATATTACACGTCAATCGTGGCTGTCACAGTAATGCTATTCAACATGGATATTCAATATTTCCTGTGTACTCACTCTGCTGTGTACTGCATGTACTTCTCAACCATTAATTTTGTGGTCGCAAAAGAATGCATACTATACTGGAAATGGTGTGATTTGCACATGAACTTACTGCCAGGAGATTATGTATTTGCTGTAATCCACGAAAACAGTAACATGCACCCCTTGTATCGGTAGAAGGTTGAGCTTCTGGGAAGATGGTATTGCATGGGAAATCTGTACTACACAGTTGCTTATTGTTCATGTTTGCAGTGTTGTCATTCTTCTTATCTGGAATTCTGGTATTTGTGGTGATTCTCTTTCTCATTGTTCCTATCAACCTTGCCATTGACGATGCTCCCAATCGACTGCTAAACATCAATCAGACAATTCTCGTATTTACTATACTCTCGCAATCACTGTATCAAAGTAAGAGCAGCGGCACGATCTTGGACCAACTGGTTAAAGCCAATACAAAAAAACTGAAGCCGACTCCACTACCGCTTACAGACATGCACTCCACCTACAGGCCTGGGCACTGCAACTACGGACACTCCACCTATAGGCCTGGGCGCTGCAACTACAGACACTCCACCTACAGGCCTACGCTGCAACTACAGACACTCCTACATGCTTGGCCGCTGCAACTACAGGCACTCTTACTACAAGCCTGGACGCTGTAACTACGGGCGCTCCACTTCAAGAGGCTCCATCTCCAAGCACTAACTATGATGATTGGAGGAATATGAATAAATTAATCCGATAAACATGCAGACAGAAATGGCTGAGCTTCATCTTGATGCTTTACAAGCTCTAAAAAGAATGGGGGGAAATGAGTAGATCTATAACTGAGACCCTACAATAGTGATATAATAATAATAGCTATTGCATTTTTTGTTTTGTTATAGCCAGGGTCATATAATTATAGCTATAGCTATTGAATATCGAGTTGTCACATAATGTATGCATAATTATACATTTACTAACTTATACCAGTGACATAAGGGTAATTAATTTCTACCATTAATTTTCTGTGTATGAGAATAAATCGGAAAAATGTGTACTCACAGCAATACCTTAGTATAAAAAGTCACAATTCATGAATAATAATTGTAATTAAACCCTATAATGAGGGTAGGTACCGTATATCTTCTAATTTCTTCTAATTACCCCGGACACTCTTTTGGGAAATTTTCGTTGTTCTAATACAACGGACACTCCAGTACTTTAATATTACTAAATATCCGGACAATACCTTGAAAAGTTGAGTTACCATTCATAGACGGCAAGTAAGACTTAGAGTGCTGCAGTTAGATAGCTTTGAGTAGCTAGTTTTAGATAGCTATAGTGCAAATATAATTATTCAGTCGTACCCTGTTCTATTAAACTTAGCTAGCTCGCATGCAGCTGCTTGCTTGTTCTAATTATTCCGGACACTTCGCATGCTCTATAAAAGTCTGTTCCAATTATACTCGGACAATTTCCAAAATAATTATTTTTTGCTGTCCGATAAATTAGAAGATAATTATACGGTATATCAATATTATGGTTCCATTCCATTACAATAACATCATACAATCACCAATGTATCATCAGTAACAACAACAAGCAATACCCACCACACTAGCGCGCTAGCTAATAATGAATATGCATGAACACCTCATGCAAAATAATGGAGTTATAGATTAGGACAATGTATGGACACTTTTGTGTTTATTTTACACATTTTGCATATTTGTATTCTCATCATGTCAGTATGTTTTTAGTTGTATTAATTTTATAGAAATCACTTCATCAATCGTTTCAAAACCTTATTTTAGCTGCTCGAGTGATATAATACATATATAAGTCTGCATAATAATAGTACGTACATGTGATCATGATGAACTTTGTCGGAAAAATAAATAGCCACAAATGCATAATTATAGTCAGTTATACACTTGCTTGCTTGTAGTTCACCAGTCCGAGCCAGTGACCACACCCCTCACACCTCCTGTACAATATGGGCACAGTCAGTAATATAATTATCAACTGTGCATGCTGTCCAATATTATAGTATTATACCCGGCCAACAAAATAATAAGCGTGCATGCATGCATAATTAGACTACATTACATCATCTGTAATTGATCTGATTGGCTAAAAACAGTAGATTACATGGAAGCATAATCTACAGGAAGGTACTTATTCTACAGGAAATGGGCGCATATTCTACAGGAAGTGGACACATATTCTACAGGAAATGGACGTATATTCTACAGGAAGTGACAAATAATTTGCAGGAAGTTCTCAAAAGTTGGAATGAAATTTTTAGTGAAAGTGACAAGAAGATGACAAAAACATTATAAAAAACACAGAATGCAATAGTTTTTTCAGTCAATATCCATTCTTTCCATGTCCACTGTTGCTTTGTATTGCTTTTCCAGTTGGGCATGGGCAGGGGGGCCAGGAAGCATCAAAAACACTTTAGTAGTCGCTTGACACTTTCTATTGAGGTTCCATGCCGGTCCAGTCTGCTCTATACCCCCTCCACTCCACCACAGTGCTTCATTCTTCTTGTAGTGTTGCAGAGTCAGTTCTAGCATAGTTCTATGTTCTTTTTACGTGTCTGTTTTTTCCAGTATCTTCAGGAAGCGTTTCACAAGCTTTACTAAGTTTTACTGTAGTTTTTCGTTGTTTTGAAGCCATCTTCTTGTCTTTTTCTGTCAACTGGTGTCTCTCACAGCTCCAGCTCGTCCAGCTCGCACAAATTCAATTTCTGTTGCTACGCACCAAACCTGGCTTTTTATAACCACGCCTCGCGCATGCGCAATGAAGTCCAAGTTAGATAGACCACACCCACTCGTAGAATATGCGTCTTAGTAACCGCCTTGGTTACGGTTAGATTCCCTCGGCTTTGCGCCTCGGGCTAACCGCAACCGCGGAGGTTACATAGACGCATATTCTACTCTTAGGTGTAGTCTATCCTATACTTATAATTAAATAATTATGGTGATAAATGATAGTATGATAGTACCCACATTGAGATAAGTGCTGACAGATATCATCAGCTATCTTGTCTTTTCTCAGTCCCAGTAACAACTTTAGGAGAGCTTTGTAAGTTGTTGCGTAAGGATCGTGTCTTTTCCAGAAAATCAAGCATTCAGTCATGGCTATACTTGAGTTCCTTCATAACAGTACAACCTGTTCACATCGGCCTGTTGTGCAGGAGTTAGTCCCATTGCACTCGCATAGATTTTCGAACCATCAAAATATTCGGCCAGGTAGGGAATATCAGAGTCCTGTATTTCACTATTGAGCTGTTCGTCAGTTAGACTGTATCTGCTCACAAGATCTTGGAGTGTGACTCGATTAGCAGCTAAGAGTAAGTGAACACTTATTAGTGCGTGAAAATATACATAGTACATAGTAATATGAATCAGCAGTGAATTTATACCTCTTCTAGTATGGACTTCACTGGTTGAGGAGGATATTGTAGCTCCTACTCTCTGGACAAGATCTGCTGAGTATTGGAGTCTTTCTGATGATAGGGACCCCTCATACCTGATGTCTGGTTTTAAATTAGCTGATTTAGCAGCTCTTTGAGTATAGACTTTACAGTTACCATCAGCCTGTGTGAAGAGAAGTAATCTCATGCATGTAGTGCTCCAGTCCTGGCATATACAATCACATACTACATGAGCAAAAGTGCTAGTGCATGCATGTTAACATTAACGATATAACACCATGCAGAGGAAGATTGTCCGGTCAATTAAAACATGCGTCCAGAAGATTTTACAGAGGATTGAAGGTACCAAAGGATGATCAGAATGCAATTAAACTCCAGATAATTATATTGTTGACCATTAGTGGGTAATTTTCGTGGGGTAAATGTCGTAAATATTCGTTATTTTTGTGGGTGAGTTGGCCTACACGAATTTTTCCTCACAAAAACGTAGGCGTGGCTTACCGTAACGCATCCAATGAAGTTAAACGAAATTTATGTTCACATAAATTACTTTTCCAAATAAACGAATTTTTTTACCCCACGAAAATTACCCGCTGTACGGTAGTCCTATCCTATAACACAGTACAGTACGTATTATACTGCAATTATAAAACTGTGTAATGTGCTGACATAACAATTTACCAAGTATTGACAGATCTTGGTAGCAATCTCTTCCTTCCTCAGATCCAATAAGATCTTAATCAGTGTTCTGAAGGTTGCTTCGCTGGGTTCGTGACCCCTCCAGATTGACAAACAGGTGATTACTGCCACTAGATTGCCTTTAACAAAAGCATCTCTCTTCACGTCAGCTTGTTCATTTCCAGTTAACTTCAGTGGGTTGAGGTAGAGCTCCACATTATCAAAGTGCATAGATACTGGAGCAAGGTCGTCTTGTTCAATCTCACGATCCAACTGCTCGTCAGTGACTCCATGCTTGACTATCAACTCATAGAGGCTGGTAGTTCCTGGATCCTGCACATGACGGAAACCATAGTAACTAGACCCACAAATATACAGACAGCCCATTCCGGCCAAATCAACAAAATTTAAGTGGACTATATAGGGTACAGGGGCACACATTCACCAAATTTGTGCCACGTCGGCAATGATTTGGACCCTTTAGGCTAGCAAACTTATATAGACATGTATAGTCTAAGCACATTGAAGTATATAATTATAGCTATTATACCTACCTGTATGTAAGCATCTCCATACTTCATTTGGTGCTCCAGTTGTCCAGTGATTGGAGTGTCTACAATGTTCCTTAGAGCAAACAAATCACTAGAACCTAAATAAGTAATTAATGGCGTGAACAATTGAAACCATTGTTGCCTTTGAACTCTGAGATCAAAGGAATAGCAGTGCCAATAATTATATGACATATTGCACTGTGGTTATAGTTCTGTATATGGCATACAGAAATATGACTTCCTAGCTGTCATGCAGCAAATGGCTTCAAGTATTACATGGCACAATAATTATACATATACCGTATAACGGTTAATTTTTGTTGGTGCACATTTTCGTATGAAATGCCCAATAAAATATTTAGTATTTTACAGCTCAGGATAGTTACGGTGAACGTATTCCGGGTAGAATAATTTTGTAGTTTTAATTTTTGTATGATGCTCTATACAATACGAAATATACAAAAATAACGGTAGGTAGGTACGTTACTTTATCTGATCATCAGTGAATTTACCTCTTCTATGGAGTCGACTGTCCCCAGTACCAGCTGATGTAGCTCCTACTCTCTGGACTGGATCTGCTGAGTGTTGGAGTCTTTCTGGTGACAGGGACCTCTTATCTATAAGAGTGATCAGTGAACAACAGTGTTATAGTTGTTGAAACAACCCAACCTGATGAAGGCGTCTTTGCAACAGAGACAGCATCAATAATCGTCGACGTCTGATTCATATCAACAGAGAGTTCACCTGACGCTGAGAACAAAAGATTGATATTATTGATACACACTACATGTATAATTATAATAGTCATGCATACTATTGTGAGAATAATTGTTCTGAAGTCATACCTAAGGTAGGGGTAGAGGGTATCTGGTGATCCTGTGAAGAGTAATACAATAATTTATTTATTATTTCACAATTAACCCTTTCCCTGCTTTAATTAAAAGTGAATATTCGCATATTTTGTTTAAAAAATTTATAACTCGTGAACTGTATATTAAAAACACTTGTAACAAAGTTCCACAGGTAGAACCGGACCTGTCGCATCCATGGACTCATCATCGTTGCCTAGCAACCAACCACCACCACACAAATAACAATTGTTAACAAAAATTCACAATTATGTACACAAACAATACTATATGATGTTACGAAGTGACTGAACACATGATATAAGTGTTCAAAATGTTCTCACGGTGACATGGCTCACTCAGGACTCAATCATGATCTGCAGAAACTTGTATTTGAGGTTCTATCGGCAGATGCCCTTTTCCTGGGAAATATTTTCTTCACCTACACACAGGATTACAAGTTCAATGGTGGCTCATGATGTCCACTGTTGTACTAACTAGCCTAAATAAACCTATAGTGAAGCTATCAAGACTACAAATGCTATACTCTATAGTGACTTACCATATTCAGGAAGATGGTCCACCAGTGGCGGATCCAGGAAAAATGAAAGGGGGGTCCAAACTAACAAGCGCGCAGCGCGAATTTTTTAAGGGGTTACGCCCACTTCCGGTCACACGTGACTAGGGAAAATCCCATACTCAGCCAGGGGAAGTCCCATAATAGACTTGCGTAGAGCTAGCTAGCTGCTACGAACAGTCAACTAGCTAGCCTAGGCTAACCTGAACACTCCTTTGGCAGTTGATACATCAAAACAACAGGTACAATCATTGAATCAAATTACAATAGCTACAAAAACTGATAAAAGCGAAAACTCGGCCTGGGATCGAGGCTAATAAATAGCTAGCTGGAGTCATTTAATTAAGCCTTCTAAAGTTAACTTCAAAAGGGGGGGTCAATGGACCCCCCTCTGGATCCGCCACTGTCTACCTCAGGATTCTCAGGCTCTTTCTTTTTAGTTTGACCTCTGAAAGGAAGCTTCCTACCTAGCTATGATCTCAGTCACTGTCCTCTCACTCTACAAGGCCATAAGCATCGATATTCTCACTCTCTAGCTTCCCTAGAACCTCCCTGAGGTTGTACTACGAAGATTTTGTAGCAATTATAAAACGGTCACTTTTCTTTCGATAATTCTGATCGAACTGTACCTCGAAGCAAAATATTAAAAATACCATGTGGAAGAGCAGCTCAATGCACATGTGCTGGTACCTGCAAGGTGTGCATAGCTCCAACACAGTGTGCACAATGATTTTTTGAAATTTATCTGTAGCCATGCCGACTATAGTCGGCTAAAGCGGGGAAAGGGTCAATTAAGGACTTATATTAGCTGTGATCTGTATATGCATGCACACTAATTTACCGGCTACGAATTGAATTCTAGCAATTAATAGATCGAGTATTCATCCCGTGCGTTGAGCCATGCGGCAAAGCAGATACCATTAATATGAGGAATGATCAATAATAAATAAAGCAACGAAAACAGTGTTTTTGGTCACCTTCCAAGATTGTCTACAAGTTGCAACTATATATAACTATACATGAAGCCTCAACAATACTGTCTCATTAGCAGTGAATGAAGTAGTTGCTCAAACAGTTCATTGTTGTGTCCACACACACACACCAATCACTCTACCCTGCTACCACACACGGGGTAATCATTATACGCTTTATGATTAGCAATAGCATACTGTCCGCTACTTTAAAACAACGAAAATTGCCCAGAAAAGTCCCTGGGATAATTACAAAAATAATATACAAACTGTAGTAAAAATAAATGTCAGTGCATATAATAATGAGTCATGGCAATTCATGTGTCCACTTGTCTATGGTGTGGTAGTGATCTAGTCTCAATCTCACTGGCAATGTTCCCCCGACCAAGAGCAGGGGATCTGAGAGCCTCAATGAGAGCGAACCAGGAGGGGGGAGGGTCGGTGCAGTGCTCCAGCATGCCAGTTAAACAAGCTCCAGCTACATCACGATGATTGTGCTGAATCTCCTGTGGGAAGAAAACACAACATGATCGACTTACTTAGTCTAAACATAGATAGAGCAAAGAGGGATTGGCAACAAAATCGACCTCGAATAACCATCCGTGTTGCCCCGGCGTTACTCGAGGCTGTCTACTTCAACGTAGGAAGACAGCCTCGAGTAAAGCATAGGCTGGGAATGGTTGAGGAGACAACTGATTGTCTTACTGTCAGTATAACAATCCTGCTGCTGATGATGATGGCTATAGTTATGTGATCCAGGACACTACTTAGTTAGACAATCTTAGCTATAATTATTATAGGTGCTATTGGTACATAGCCATAAAAAAACGGTGAAAAGAGGTAAAAAAAGCGCTATGTACCGCTAGCTCTTTCTCAACAGTCTCGAAACAAATTTGGGAATTTCCACATAATACACATCATCAAGAAGCATGGAAATGAAGTTTTGGGGGGTCTTAGAAAGCTCTGTGTAAGGCCTCAAACATAAAAAAAGTGTTTCCCGGCGTTACGGTGGGGGACAACACGCATCGTTTCAGGATTAAGCCACACCCCCTGCACAAAAGTCTACGTTTTAACTTCCGTTGCCAATCCCTCTCTTCTATATCTATGGTCTAAACGACAAAATTATATGGGAACTTTTTGAAGGAAAATTCCTCACCTCTAATTTCCCCATGGTAACTCCCAACTGTTCTCCCAGACACTTCCATTTAGCTCTTGCTTCCCAGGTGGTCTCTCTCACCACCTTCAAGTGCTGGTCCACACTGAGTGGCTCTGTAGCAAGCAGTTCAAGTGAATTCAATGCTAATATAGATTATGGTGCAAACCTTTTTGGACAAATACATTTTGCTGATCCTGAGAGGGATTGGATGATTCACCATCTCTAGATACTCCCAACACATCCTGCACATTCAGTTAATGCAATGTACTGTAGCACACAATTGTACAACAGACCTGATGTTTCTCCATGTCTGCTGCAATGTCTGCTCGTTTGATGACGGGGCACTTTAGTGCTCTAATGAGGGCCGACCAGGAGGGGGGAGGGGAGGGTCTCCTCACCCAGTGCTGCAACATGGCATGGAACCCAGCTTTTGCTGATGGGTGGTCACGCTCAATGACCTGGACATGACAACAATGTCTAAGTCGCTCATGCATTGCATGATTGTCACTCTGATACATTCTACATACCTTTCTAGTTGTGTAGTCAATATCCAGCTGTATTGCCAGACTGTACCAGTCAGCAGTGATCGCAATGACTGCATTCTTTACTTTATCTAGTGGTAGCAAATCTTCTCCTGCATGTGGTGATGAACCATGAGGTCACAACTTGTAATTGAAAACATACAAACCTGTATCATCTGTAGCAAGAGGTTCAGGGAATATAGAGAGATCAACCTCGCTGTGAGCCACACTTGCTAGGTTCTGCATGCATGGGACCAAATAATGTGTACATTAAGACGAAGTTTATAAATATGCACATAAACGAATATAATAATATATACAAGAAAATAAATTAAAATCACCAGAGGGTTTCTCCCAGTGAAGACGCTGTACTTGTTGAGAGTCTCCCTCAGACAGCTGTAAGTTCCCTCAGTCTCACTCCTCCACATCTCAAGAGCCTGGACCACCTCCTGTCTGGGACTGACCGACTTAATGTTGACATTAGAAGCTCGAGATTGTCTGGGACTGACTAGCGGAATATTGAGAATGGAAGGGCTCAGGATTCTTCTGTACATGCGACTGTTTTGAACTACTTGATCATGATCTTCACTGTCAGGGTTGGAAATTTGACTGGCAAAATATGAAATGAAAGCTCTGGATATTTTCTCATCTTTCTTGGCATTTTTGTCACTGTGGATACACTGTATGGTGGTTTGATCCAGGCCAGCGGACGGCTCAAACTGTAAGAGATGCTTGAAGGTGAGGCCAACTTGTTGTATTGATTTGATCATTCTTCTGTTAAAGGAGACAGCTGCAGCAATATCTTTGATGTTGATCAGTGGGAGGTCAGAGGGATTTTTCAGAGGATGTTTGACAACTTCATCTGGATCAATCACTGATTCAATCACATTCACATTGCGGCCAAAACTTTCAACAGTCTCACGGATTGTGCTCATAATTCTGGAGCGATGAATCAGACCTTCAGGTCGAACTGTGTCTGAGCGCATTTTGAGAGCAAGAGATCGGCCATTATCAGCAAGCTCGAGGTGTGCGGTGATTCCATCATCATCGCACCAGCAGATCCCATTCTTCCACACTGAGCAGAATTTTTGTAGGGAAGGGACATCATGCATTATGTTACTGGCAGGGGCAAGGCGGAATGTGAACACTATCCTCAGAATGAGGACCTGAAGGCAGCGAGAATCAAAAAACTCGGTTTTTTGAGATGTTTCAAGTATCCAACCAAAATGGTACCTAATACTTTGAACGTCTTTCCAAACTTGCTCTGGTGTTTCAATTCGAATGAGCCCAGGAAAGAAGAGGTATCTGTCAGACGCAGGAACAGAAGAATCTCCGTCAGTGGAAGAAGCAATGAAGTTTAAAACTCGCTCATCTAAGATTTCGAAACACAGCTCTAAATGAGACATGTAGGCAATCAACATCTCTATGTCAAAGCCATCAAATTCTTTTTTGAATTTCGACAAAGGCACCACTCCAGTGCTTGACGCTAGCTTGCAGTGTTGGCGAAAACCTTCAGGAGCAAACACGGTTCCAGTGACTCTGGATAGAAGTGTTGCTTGGTCAATCACTAAGAAAGACTTCTCTGGAGAGCTGTCATTGCGGAGAAACAAGAGGAGACCTCTTTTATGCAGCTGGTCACAGATCTCTACAAGGTGAGGGACAGTGCTGGGTATGAAAGAAAGAATATCTTGAGTGCGGATTGACAGATCCTCGTTAAGATCGCTTTTAATTCTTTCATATACATTTCCCAACGACAAAGCAAGGTCGTCTTTGAAGCTTTCGGCAAGGTAGATGTAAAAGGTGTGAGCATTCAGGCTGATGGCTTCTGGAGAGCGGAGAATAGCGGAGCTTTTCTGGATCAGTTTTCTTGCTTTTGTCATATCATTCGAACCAGCAAAGCGGCAATCCATTGGAATGAAATCTTTGAACTCAAACTTTGGGAATTGCTTGATAATGGGGGCAAAGATACTCTCTTTGGCTTGTGGATTTTGACTCATTTCCTTCACCTTGTCAGCATGGCTACCAACTACTATCACGTGTGCTTTGCCTTTCAGATTAGTGCACTGGTTTTGAACGAGGGTCAACCAACGATACATGGAATCAATAATCGCTTGCTCACTTTCTACAAGCTTAGCACAGAGGATAATGATGGGTGGTGAGGTTTGAACAGCATTCTCCAAAATGGCACAGTGGCTCGTGTAAAACTCTTTCTGGCCAGCAAAATCAAAGTAGATGATTCTCCCAAATTCTTTGGTGTATATTTCGTATGGTATGATCCCCACTGTCCTCGCATCGACGCCATCTACGGGTCTTGTCTTCTGTAGTTTAGACCAAAACCCTTTTGGGCTCAGAATTGACTTCAACAGAGTGCTCTTCCCCACGCCACCATCGCCAATGATGAGCACAGACAGAGGAAGGTGTGGGAGTCGCTCGGAGGAGAGCTTTCCGATGAGCTTGCTGTGTTTCTTGTAGACATTGGTAGCCTTGGCTCCATGTTTCAAGAGGAGCTTTATGATGGTAGGGTCGTTGGATAAATCGAGAGGTGTCTTGCCTTCTTTGTCGGTCACATTCGGATCACAATGACATTCGGCCAGTATAAACTCCACTATTGAATCTCGCTCCTGCTTTACTGCTAGCAAGAGGACACCTGAATATACATGCATGTGAATTAGGGTAATTAAAATGCTTGTGTGCCAGGGGCGGATCCAGGAATTTTGAAAAGGGGGGGCAGTTTGAAGAAAAATTTTACTAAAAAAAAGGTCAACAGTTTTTCAAGCTCAATCAGTGTAGCTTTTCTGATCATAGATTGATTGATGACAGTATGACATACATAGTAGCAAAAGATAGCAGAAATGGATGGAATCATCTTGCTCTTCAGCTTCAAAAGTCTACAACTAGAGATCGTCTGCATGCGATATGCTGCAATAATTGATTTCTGCTCTAAGCCACACCCACTTTGAGAGCTAGTTTTATTCAAGCTGGTCAGAAAGGGGGGGGCATGTGCCCCTTGTGCCCTGCTCTGGATCTGCCACTGTGTGCTCTATAGCAAACTAGTATATATATACCATAATTATACAGATACCATATACAGCCTAAATCAACTTAGTATTGAATATATATATATAAATTATACATCTATACCTTCCATACATGTCCCAACATACTCAATGTATCTAACACATTCGCAAGAATCCAGTAGTTATGGAAAAAACACGCAAACAAGATATATGGATGGTGAAAGCACTGTTACATGAGTTGGCAATGAGCTCCAGCAGCACCAAAGCAATTCTGGTGAATATGAAGGATCGAGCCAATAATCAAAAATATATACCTGTTAGTATTATAGACGGGTAGTAATTTTACCGTTTTCAGTCTGTTTTTAGGGTACGGCGGATTTGTTGCAAATTCACATTACCACAATATAATTATTAGTCAACAGATGTATACAAGTATGAGTTTTTAGACACTAGTTGACAAGTATGAGTTTTAAGTATTATTTAGAACACACCTAGCCAAGATTAAGTGTTTTAATCTACGTGCCGAGGCCATCTGAGTGCACCAGATTAAAACACGTGACTTGGCTAGGTGTGTTCTAAAGGATTTAGTGCTGTCACGTGAGCTCTAGCCTCGTGGTGCTTGTTAAACCAGTTTTGTACCTGTTTATCCAGCTATATTTTTAAATCAGTTGCTAGCTGTACGTTATTATGGCGAGTTCGAGTAGGTTTGCAGATCCAGTAAGTGACCAGAAAGAGAAGGAAAGATGATCAAAAGCTGTCCCTGGCAAGACGAAAGCAACTACTGATTGGGGGATTAAAGCTTGGACTGACTGGGCATGCTCTCGAGTGATTACCCCTGGTGATGTTGGAGTTGTGTCTCGAGTTTTACCAACAACGCCCCTACTGGATATGCCTCCAGGTGATCTAGCGTACTGGATGGGGAAATTTGTGCTTGAGGTTCGCAAACATAATGGCTATGAGTATCCACCGAAATCTATATATGCTATGGTTTGCTGCTTCAAAAGATTTTATAACCAAAATGAACGCTATGATATCAATCCACTATGTTCAACTGATGCAATATTTGGAAATTTTCGAAGCACCCTCGATGCTGAAATGAAAAGATTACATGGATCTGGCTTGGGGACATCTTCGAAACAAGCCGAACCTATTTCCTCGGATGAAGAAGCAATGCTATGGTCTAGTGGGCAATTTGGTACACATAATGGCAAGGCCTCGCTTAACACTGTTTACTACTATAATTGCAAGATTTTTGGTCTGCGTAGCTACGACGAACATCGCAATCTGAAGCGTACACAGTTTTTCAAGAAAGTTGATGAAAAAGGTCGTGTTTATCTCGAATATGTTGATTTCGGAAACAAGTCGAATAGGGGTGGACTCAAACATATCAAAGTTGACAATAAAATAATACGCCAATATGAAGATACAACTGATCCCGATCATTGTGTTGTGAATATCTTTGTTAAATACCTTCTGTATCTGCCGAAAGAGTGTGATTTTTTCTATTGCAGACCACTTCCTGATGACGGTTCTGGAGTTCCTAGATTTGGCAAACAACCAGTTGGAAAGAACAAATTATCGCAGATCATTTCAGAAATGTGTAAAGCAGCTGGTGTTAAGGGTAGAAAAACAGGCCATTCAGGAAAGGTCACGTGTGCAACCACACTCTACCACCATCATTTCAGTGATCAACTGATTAAAGAGCGAACTGGCCATCGCTCTCTTGAGGCTCTACACAAATACAAAAGAACTGGTTCAGATCAACAATATGAGGTGTCAATGGCCCTGCTTCCCAAACTAGAAGGCAAAGAGAATATCCATAAATTAGAGAAAACTCCATCTGTAAAGAATGAGGACGATGAGGATGATGATTTCATTCCATTAAAGAAGAAACCCAGGACAGATGATTTCAAATCTTTGTTTAAAACCTCTTCTTTAACCAATTGCACCTTTAACATTCAACTTTCTAAGTGATATTAATAGCTTTATTGTGTACATAATAATTATTCAATATGCTTGTATCATGATTGTTTGAAAAGTGTGCATTAACAAACCTACTTAAAGCACACTTAACCAACTTAAAGCACACTTAAGTGTGGATTAAGTTATTTAATCCATGGTCACCTGACCGCTTTCAGATAAGCTGATTGGCTGGAGATCATGTGATCAGCACTAAGGTTAATTAGACACTAGTTGACAAGTATGAGTTTTAAGTTATAGTTGTGACACATGCACGAGTGCCACATGGGATATAGGCTCAGTAGTGACTTAGGCCCGAGGGCCGCAGGCCTCGAGGGCAAAGGCACTACTGAGCCAATATATCCCATGTGCGCACGAGTGAGCTGTGTAACAACTGATTTGTTGCATTCCTTGTGCATTCCTTTCCGTGTACACATCACTCCTTTTATAGGACAACTAGTTTCAACTACTTGTGGTGGCTGTGGATGCTCCAGACGCATGAAAAGCCTACCACTGAATCTGTTTAACAGTGTTACACTATAAAAGGGACCGTTTCAGGTTACTGGGTGGAGGGTGGGCTTTAGGTAACTTCAGCCATACTATGCCAGTATCTAGATAGTGGCACAGTTCAAGGCTTGACCTGTGCCATATGGCAGATATTGGCACAGTGTTTCCTGTGATCTGCTCACTCAAAATGCAACAAGGTTAATTAGACACTAGTTGATAAGATCTACATGGGAAGTACATAGGAAATACATGGGAAAAAGTGCCTCAAAGCAGGTATACTTAGTATACTTGCAAACTTACTTAGTATACCTAGTATTCTGTTGCCAAGTAATTGTATTGTAGTAAAGCATTGAGGGCAAGGTTTGGGCATTAGCCTCGAGACCAGCCGTTCGTTATCTGAAAGAACGCCTGGTCAAGTTCCAATGTAGCACTCGTTCTAGCTGAGTCAGCGTTTTATAGCATCATAATGATATTCATGGGTAATACACCTTGGGCGGACCTTTGCGGGCAATTATCGGTCCAAGAAATTCCTGAACCATAGGACGAGTGCTACATTGGAACTTGACTAGGCGTTCTTTCAGATAACGAACGGCTGGTCTCGAGGCTATTTGGGCATGTGCACTAGTATTTAAATGAGTTAAACACTGTTTTGTCGGTGTCCATGTGATTTAGAAGCCCTCAGCCACTTTAGTACACTCGCTACGCTCGGGATACTAAATCAGTGCCTTTGGGCTTCTAAATCCCATAGACACCTCCAAAACAGTGTCTAACTATTATAGAAAGTTTGGAGTCAGATACAGATGAAAAAAGGACTAGCTTGCTTATAGCATACTCTCAAAAGTACATCAGAAAAAAAGAAAAACATTTGTTTAAAAATGAGATTCATAATTGCGTTTTATTATTAGTGCTACTAATTCGCTATAATTCGCTAAAATTAGTACCCGTTTATAATAGTAACAATAAAAGGTATATATTGAAAGTTGTCAGTGAGTGCATTCTATGGCTGGCTGGACTGTGTCAAGCGTCTTGTGAAAACTGTGGGCCTCAATCCAAAAGGTGAAACCATTTTTATAGTACCTCAAGTTTCTATAATTATATAGACAAGCTCTTGTTAGCCTGAGCCCAAAATATAATTATTTGCTTATTAGTTTGTCCAGGAGTTAATTAAAGCGCCTGCAAAAAAACTCAACCGTAGAGCACTCTCACCTTCCCCTGCAGTTAGCATATACATTGTACAGTATACAGACAGGAATAAAGGCGGATACAAAAGAGAAAAAGAAACTAGTAGTGGACGGAGTAGTTTCCCAAAATATTAATGTTATCAATGCTAGTAATTTAATCCTTTCCCCGCTTTAGGCTACTGCTAATTTTCAAAAAATGATTGTGGGCGCTGTGTTGGAGCTATGCACACGCTGTAGGTATCAGCACATGCGCATTGAGCTTAGCCTCGTTCCCAGGCCTTACTTTTCTTGCTGTTGTCATTGTTCATCCATGGAAGAAGGTAGATAGCAAAAAATAGGCAGCAAAGAAAGAAATGGGCGTACAGTTAAGAAAAAGTAAGGCCTGGTTTGGGAAATCGCGTGATCCACAAGGATTTTTATGAACGTGGGCGATATGTAGCCCACAATCGTGACGTAAGGTATTCTCCCACGCATTCAGACTGTACTGTACTGAAACAATCACCAAGCTGTACTGCAAGTCAGATCAGGGAACCAGCGTGGCCAGCTCTGGTGGCTACCTGCTAGATGATATGATGACTAAGCTATAGATCTAGCATTTAAAAAGACACAAGAAACATAGGTGGTGATTGTCTAAACATACAATCTAGACTAGTAGTCTAGTTGCTGGACTAGTAGATCTAGCTAAGCCCAAGGTATAGCTAGCTAGTGCTTCCAGTTCCAAGTCCATGTCAGTCCATGTACGTCCAGCTTGCTGCAGGCAAAGTTTTATCCTAGAGCACCTGCTATACTATCAATAGTCATAGATCTCTACGTGCATGGGCAGTCCAACATCTCTAGCACTGCATGCACATGCTAATTTTCACCCTTCTACCACCCTTCTACCCTCACGCGACTTCCCGATACAGGCTCTCCTTTTTCCTAACTCTACGTCAGCTCTATACTTCTTTCTTTATTCCTCCAATTAATACCGTATTTTATCTCATTGAACGATTAATATACAGTATTGAACGATGTCAGAAGAGAGAGCCTGTGTAGAGGCTACATTGAGCTGCTTTTTCACGTGGTATTTTCATTGTGCTGCCTCGAGGTACGCTTCATACGAAAGAAAAGTGACCAATTAGTGATAATTGCTACAAGATCTTCGTAGGATAACCTTAGCGAGGTTCTAGTGCAGCTAGACAGTGAGGATATAGATGGCTATGGCCTTGTTCAGTCGGGGAGTGACTGGGATCATAGCCAGATAGGAAACTACTCCTCAGAGTTCAAGCTAGAAAATAAAGAGCCTGAAGAAGAGCCAGAGGAAGAAGCTCATGAAGCTCTTGAGACGGACTAAGTTCCTGGACCTGGTAAGTAACTATAGAGTAGCATCTATAGTCTTCCTAGCTTCAATATAAGTTTGTTTAGGCTAGTTACTTCAGCAGTGGACATCATGAGCCACCATTGAACTTGTAAACCTGTGTGTAGGTCAGTGAAGAAAACATTTCCCGGGAAAAGAGCGTCAGCCGATACGACCTCATAGACAAGTTTCTGCTGATCCTGCTTGAACTATGTAACCGTGAAAACATTAAGAACACTTATTTAGTGTCTTTAGTCACTTTGTGCCTTCATACAATATTATTGTTTGTGTACATAATTGTGAATGTTTGTAAACAATTGCTAATTATTTGAGGGTGGTCTGTTGCTAGGTGATGATGATGGTGTCAAGATACCTCTGAGGTCTGGGCTACCTGTAGGAATTAGTTACGAGTGATTTCAATGAATGGTTGGAGCAACGAGTGTTGCAAGCGTGCGCTTGCTAATGCCTCTCGCCATGTTTTTGCTTTCGCTCAAAAGTATATATAGAGGGTTATAGAAGAGGTAAATAATTTGCAATGTGCTTTCAAATTGATTGTTTCACAAGAAAGGGGTGTCCACAGTTAATAGTGCACACTGGTCGTCTTAAATGGCCTGTAGCCAAACAGTGGGAGCAAACCTTTGTCAAAGGCATAATCAGTGAGGTAAGTATAATTATTATAATTATTAAAGACAGAATTCAATCACAGAAAGTAGTATCTATAACAAACAGTCTAAAAAGAGTTGTCTGGTTTGTGGCTTACCAGGACCTCAACAAAGAAGAAAATTGATTCTGTCAGGATCTGGGGTTCAAAATGGATTCTCTTACACGTGGTATTGCATGAGCACGCATGCGCATTACTTCCAAGAATAAGGGGTGCATGTGTCTGCAAGGCTAACTCATAAGTTGAATAGAAAGTGTGTGCAAACAGATGATGCTATGAAAGATTCTGAAGAGACTGCAACAGCCTTCAATGTGAGTCAAACTAGCCATAACTCGAGAAAGAAGCTTTAGTTTGCTAATCCACGAATCGAAATCCAAGAGAACGTAGCTAGAAGCCTATAGAAGCTGTTAGTTTTCGTCGCATTGCAACCGTTGAGCAGTTACAGCTGGAACAGACACACAGACACACAGATAGACACACACACGGTCAGCTTTACCGTATCTCTCGTGCGGCTACGCCTCGAGGCATAACTGTAGAAATGGATTTATTAGCGCCGCATGCGCTCATGGGGTCAATAGCAGAGCTCTATAATAATATTATGCATGCATGCTTATTCAAGAATGCGCAGTGGCGGATCCAGAAGGATTCCAGGGGTTCCATGCATTGAACCCCCTTTTGCTATTTTTTTTATTGCTGACTAGGCTTTTTTGTTGTTGCTGAGTGAGCAATTTTAGAGGTCAAACTACAATTATAAGCTCTATTTAAGGCGCCACATAAAAATATTTACGTTGGTAAAGGTATATCCGTATTAGAGGTTGGAAAAGCTGTTTTTTTATCTCCAAATAGAAGGCGGCCCTCTAAAGACCGCCATCTAGCCTCAAAAATAATTTTCCACCTCTGAATACAGCCATGCACCTATACTAGCGTAAATATTTTTATGTGGTGCCTTAATAGCTGATGGCTTCCAAAGACTTCTATTGCCCAGTTATTTCAGATGAACATGTTAGCTAAGCCTCTAGCTAGACAAATTGTGACAGGAATGATGCAAATGCCTAATGACGTCATACATCAGAAGTGGGCGTAACTCCCAAAAATGTGCGCTGCATGCAGTTCATATATATATAGTCTTTGAACCCCCATTTTCTATTTCCTGGATCCCGCCACTGATGCGCCTATAATGCAGTTATTTTCGAGCCCCACCCAAACCGGATGTCTCTGTGATGACAGCTTACTCTTAAGCTAGCTATATAGAAAGCAAGCATGCAGGCAACCCTAACCGGATCTATTATGTTACGTACTACACTTCATTAAATTCTCAATTTAATTCAGGAAACAAAAGGACCTCACATTCTCAAGATAGCATACCCATGCAGAGAGTCCTTCCAGATGGATATCACCAGCTATAATTATAGCTACCATGCACTGTACAAGCTAGCTAGCTAGCTAGCTCACAGATAAACAAAATTAGGTGAATCAATTCTACTAATATCCTTCGCATAATTATGCCTCGGTGCGCATCCGCAAAAGAAGTGTGTTTGTGTGTCTGTGTGCCTGTGTGTATAGACTGCTTATACAGCTGCTCATGCAAGGATCAATGAAGTGCAAGTAAGAGTTTCTATAGTCATGCATGTTTTCTAGGATTTTAATTCGTAGATTTGCTTCGTTCCAAGTTATGCCTGCAGTCTTTTCAAAAGAGTGCGTAGAATAATTTGTTCACCGAGTGTTGCTACTCTACTTCGTAGTTAGCTCTGCACTAGAACGCTAGCTATTGGAAGAAAGCTGCAATTAAGGCTCTGCCGATGCAGGCATTCATTTTAGACTTGGATTTTTGGCATCGATCGTTTTTAATAACAATCATCCGTTTGATCCGGTTGATCCGTTTTTAATAACATCATGGTTGATCACTACCCACTCTTTGAGTTTCCCTGGGATTCTGGATTCTGCCCAGAGGAGGTCTGACAACCGTGCGCCTAGAATTAATATTTGCTGAATCAGTATTTAATAAAACTTGCCTTACCAGGAGAGTTAGAGCTCCTATTACTAAAACTAGACCTAACAATGCAAGACAGAGGGCTAAGTCTAAGAAGAGTGCAACACCTACCTCTAAAGGCAAGTTTTATGAAAATGCTGATTCAGCAAACATTAATGTTAGGCGCACGGTTGTCGGACCTCCTCTGGATTCTGCCTTTGCATGCAGCAAAATTAATTAATGCAAAAATGTTCATCATGATATAATGTGTGAATAAAATTAAGCTATTTTATGTTATGTCTATAGCTTTAATATCTCCACTGAGGCATCAGCACCCGCGGTGCTTTCATTGGAAAAGCACTTCAATTCGAGTACAAAAAATACGCACTTTCTACGGTACTGACCTTGCTGAGTGCACACACTCTCTGCCAACTTGTACTCTCCAATGATCACTAGAGCTTCCACAATATCCTTCCACTGAATGCTTGATTTTGACTGCCTGGAGAGTTGCTGCTTTGGGATGCAGGCGATTCTTTATAGTTTCCAGTTGGTCATTGCCCAATCCCAAGTGAACACCAAGTTGAAGCCATTGGTCACATTCCAGCTGACTCAGTTGTTCCAGTGTTGGGTACGAGGACAGAGGATCTACATAATAATTAGAAAAGGAGGTATCAATAATATAGAAGCCATATAATTATAGCTGGAAATTTTCGCGAGTGCTAATTCTCGGTGTTTTGGCTTCAGAGCCCTCAGCAGAAATTTTCATGGATTCTAATATTCGCGGTAGGAAACCACACCCACCAATAGCTTTGTGAAATTATAACAGTGGGTTTATTCTGGTTTTAATTTTCGTGTTACTTCTCTGCACTCGAAAAACGCACCACACGAAATTTCCCTCTACGGTATATGCATGAGAAGGCCTACAAATAAGTCCCTGAGGCATTGTCAGTGTCTAGTCATACGTTATAGTTTTAACACGGGCACAAGGGATGTATGGAATATATTGCACTGAAGCACGAGGGCGTAAGCCCCGAGGGCTGAGTGCAATATATGCCATGCATCCCGAGTGCACGTGTTATAACTAGTTTATATCCCGAGGGCATAGCAACAAACACTGTCTCAGTAACACAATATAAACTGCACAAAAAGATGACAAAGACAACTCTAGACACAGCTCCATCTCTTCTCTCTTCTAGACGCCGCCAGTATATGCAGCGTATTAGATTGGCACGACCGACGAATGGCTTGACACAAAATCCAACGCTGAAAGCACTGCAAAACAGCCCCACCCCCACTATACTGCTGCAAAGAAACAGCCCCACCCTACTTACTACTGCTGCAAAGAAACAGCCCCACCCCACTACTCAGTGTATTTTAAACTGCTGCTCCACTATCCTCGGCATCACAACCAAGCCAAAGAAGCTCGCCTCTACACTGCTGCAAAACAGCTCAAGCCCCCAGAAAAAAGAGCCGCTTCTAGTGCATGCTATGGTGAAGCAGAATTGACATGCATCACAAAGTCGAGGACTAGGTCTAGGAACACAGAATCTTCCACAAAATGAAACTTGGACAATTTAAAAACCTGCATGCCATTGGTTGCAAAGAAACTCCAGCAGTGCTGAACATTCCTGCATGGCTGGTTTTACTTTGATATATACTTGTTATTTCTCATGATACAATAATTGTCTGTCTAATGCCGGATGGGCGTTTTGTGGTTAGTGCATTATGACTTTGCGGTCAGTGCATTATGACTTTCAGCAGTGCATTATGCTGCATATTGCACTTGGCAACAACGTAGTAACGGGATATAAACTGTGGTATTGCACTGTACACATGCAAGGCTATATAGGTAGTGGTGATATATAGGGCATGTACAAGTAAACTGCTGGAGGGCAATACATAAAGTTTTGTATGGATGCAAATGTTGCCGGATCGAGGTTATAGACATGTTATATGGAAGGTGATGAACGACATCACATGTATGGAAATCACGGATCCGTAGCTGTACTGACCATGGACTCACTACAGTGGCGGATCCAGGAAAAATGAAAGAAGGGTTCCAAACTACGAGCGCGTGACTAGGGTGGTCGCACGTGACTAGGGAAAATCCCGTACTCAGCCAGGGGAAGTCCCATAATAGACTCGTGTAGAGCTAGCTAGCTAGCTAGCTGCCACGATACGAAAGAACAGTCAACTAGCTAGCCTAGGCTAACCTGAACACTCCTTTGGCAGTTGACACATCAAAACAACAGGTACAATCATTGAATCAAATTACAATAGCTACAAAACTGATAAATAGCTAGCTGGTAGCTGTAGTAAAGCCACAATAGCTAGACTGAAAGGGGGATCCGTGGCACCCTGGGATCTCCCCCTGGATCCGCCACTGCACTAGATACCTACTGCATGCATGACTACTGTGTACAACAGCTGATGGTCAACTCACCTCTAGGTCCAGGCTGGAATCCCTCAACCTGGCATAGTCAGCCAAGGTATGGTGCCCACTCCCTCTGGCCCCGTCAGCAGCAGTCCGTCCACTATTGTCCATGATATCTGTGTGTGGTTGATTGAACAGGAGCTGAGCATGAAACTGCAGTATATAATATTTTAGATGCTTTGGCAAATATCTCTACAATAATAATAAAGATAAGGGATATATAAATTCGCCAATGTCTACAATTGTATGGCTTGCATATAGTACGTACACGTCATCAACAATATAAGATTGTAAATCTGATTCTTTAAAATGTTCTTTGTGGGGTATAAAATAGCCCTGAGACAAAAAATGTTGAAACAGGACACAATTTCAGGCTTAAAATGTTGCTTCCTTTTGTGGTCAAATGTGGGCGGGGTCAAACGTGACGTCAGAGTAGCATTTGTGCTGCATTGCAAAATGTATTCTGAGTGTGTTGAGTGTTGCAGTAGACTGGAAACCACTCCCTTCGCATGTAATTTTGTAGGCAGAAAGGGTGGAGTCTAGATTATGTGGTCATTGGGTCAAAGTGCAAGTGCTCATTATATATAATAGGACTAGCACTTATATTATCTCGCTGGCGCGAGTAATCTTGTCAGCCATTTATATCACAGCTAACTATAGCTAGCTATAGAGTCTGATACACTGTCGGTACTTCTTCTTCTTCCTTATTTTTCTCGCCTCCAGATTTGGAGAGTAGTCAACGAGGGCAGATTATATTTAGAAGCCCACTCTCCACGTGTCGGTACATGTGGAGTGGGCTTATATTTTTACCGCGCATGCACAATCAAGTCAAGATGTCACACCTACTAACAAACTAATTATTGCGCGTCTTTTCCAGCTTAAATTGGAGTCTTGTGGAGGAGTCATCCACAATTAATGTTGTGTGTGCCAACCAGTCTACCAATCATTATTATATGGACATGTATATATGCATATTATTGGGTGTAAGTGTATAATTATGCTGCCGGAGGTATAATTATTGACATCCCATGCATGCAGCATAATACTGTAAATGTGTATAATAATTATATGCATGTTGCATGCATATTGTATGTACATATGCATGTTGACATGCATATTGTAACGTGCATATAATATATGAATGCACGCGTGTGTACATTGTCATAGTCATTTTGACACAGATAACACCCCATACTACTAATCAATACGTGTTCATAGTACAAGCTACCTGTACCATGGATATCTGCGGGTGTATTGTTATTGTACTACCGAGGGCAGTTGTACAGCAATATTTTGTGTAACTTGGCTGCAACCACAGTAGTAACCACAGAAAGGACATGATTATGAATAATATTAAACCATGCAGTAAGCAGCAAGACCAAGTCAAATATCAGTTATGTAACAGCATACCGTATAGCGGGTATATTTCGAGGGTATAAATGTTCGCGGTTTTCGCGGATTGAGCCTGTACCGCGAAAATTTATACCCACGAAAATTTATGAATAGTAGGCGTGTTCAGTATTATGGATTCGAGGCTAACGGTGTGGAGGTAAGCTGCATGTTGATGTGCGCATGCGCCAAAAGGCTGGAACTCAGACCACGAAAATAAAATCCGCGAAATCCTTTGTAATGGTCCATCCGCGAAAATTTATACCCTCGAAATATACCCGCTATACAGTAGATACACGAAAGAAAGGGATAGGCAACGCCCAGCACTTCCGTTGGATGAGGCGAGTTGCTAAAAAGGGGCGTGTAATGAGCAAAAAGGGGTGTGTGCATTCAAAATGTCAGTAAAGATATTAATAGTTTGTAGTATTATAGCAAACTGTGCTCTTGAGGAGACACCAGATACACTTAGACATAGGCTATTAATCTTTTAGAGCTGCTATATGCAACGTGATGAGAAAGTGAGCTCCAAAGGGGGTATCAGTACACTCTACAAACCATAACAGGTCTGTTCCCAAGTCCTTCAAATGCCATCTCTTCGATCACACAATACAGATAAAGATACTTGTGTTCCACTTTCTAATACCTAAACTGTGTCTTAGAGCACTTCAAACTAGATTACCATGTACAGTAAGAGCAGGAGAGGTACGCAAACTTTCTGGACTTCGAACAAACGTTTCATGGTGCTGCTACTATTTCACTGCATTGAGAGCTGGAAAATATGCTTTGTTCCATGCAGTTATAAACACACTTTAATTCTGTGAAACGTACATGTTATAAAATTATTTCATATTGGAGATAGAGGTACATAAACTGACAAATTGGTGTTTAATCAAGCTGAATAAAAGAAAGCTCGGCACTAACATAGCAGCTGTAGCTATCAGTAGTGCTGGGTGTATGTGTGAATGATGCCTGATTGCTTTGAATTTCTCTTTTAGGCCCCCTACGAGAAAAATAAGCTGATATAGGGATCATTGTGTACTTTCTTGAGCGCAATTCGCCTCCAACCAGATGCTAAATCGTCCGGATTTTTATGTAGCTTGAATTTCCATGCTTTACTCTAGTCAAATTCAATATCTATAATTATTGGGATGTCAACTTGGTTCTGTATTATTGTTACACCTACATGTATACAAAGTCTCAAACAGGAACACCTCTTCCCTCAATATTTATGTGTTTATTTTATAGGTGGGACATTCCATGTGAACTCAACACAAAAAAATGAGCACCCCCTCCGATTTCAACGAAACTTGGTATATACATACCTTACCATAAGTTATATAACCACACCCAATTTTAGCCCTATATGTCGTATGGCTTCTTAGTTACGAACCCTTGAAAATTCACCAAAACAAAAAAATATCGGTGACCCACCTACGCTTCTTTCAGCATAACTTCTGCCATGATTAATTATGACAGATAAAAACTGTACCAACGTACTCCCTATAATATGACCTTTCCGGTGACATGCTTAAAGGGGGTGGGCACTCGCTAAAGGGTCAAAGGTCATTATCGTAACCTTTAATTAAGCATTTTTTTCCTTTTTTTTTTACCAAACTAGTCTTTAGGTACTATTTCCCGGCTTGTATAAGTTTTGTGATGGGATCTTTATGGGATCAGAAGATATGGACTTTGCAATACAAGTTAGTGCAATTATTAACATGCCTGTGGGGCATTCCATACCAATTCAACATTACCTAAACGGATGACTTGTCAGAATTCTCCGAAATTTCATACATACATACGGTGAGGTAATAACACACATAAGAATTTAGAGTTATTTATTGTATGGCTTCTGGGGTATGGCCACCTGAATATTGCCGTTTTCCCAGACAGTTTCACTCACTTAGTTGTACGTAAAAGAGAAATAACTTATGATCAGAGTGTTTCCAAGATGTGTCACTAATATCAACTTGTAGCTTATGTAAACAGGGTTTCGTATGGTATGTTGTGCGACTTCTATTAATCAATTTACTGATTATGGGATACATGTTAAAATTTGATTTAGATTTTTCTTTGAAACAACCTTGAAAATATTTTTTTTCTAATGTATAATGATCAACTACAATTACCCTCTTTGTAGAAAAAATTTGGTGATGGGATCATAATGGGTTTTGGAGATATGTGTAATTATGTTGTTAACACCTTTATTACAAAAAAATTCATTTGAGTATACACAAATTAATTATTATCTCCAAAACCCATTATGATCCCATCACCAAATTTTTTCTACAAAGAGGGTAATTGTAGTTGATCATTATACATTAGAAAAAAAATATGTTCAAGGTTGTTTCAAAGAAAAATCTAAATCAAATTAATTTTAACATGTATCCCATAATCAGTAAATTGATTAATAGAAGCCGCACAGCATACCATACGAAACCCTGTTACATAAGCTACAAGTTGATATTAGTGACACATCTTGGAAACACTCTGATCATAAGTTATTTCTCTTTTACGTACAACTAAGTGAGTGAAACTGTCGCAATATTCAGGTGGCCATACCCCAGAAGCCATACAATAAATAACCCTAAATTCTTATGTGTGTTATTACCTCATCGTACTCTATGTATGTATGAAATTTCGGAGAATTCTGACAAGTCATCCGTTTAGGATTGGTATGGAATGCCCCACAGGCATGTTAATAATTGCACCAACTTGTATTGCAAAGTCCATATCTTTTGATCCCATAAAGATCCCATCAGAAAACTTATACAAGCCGGGTAATAGTACCTAAAGACTAGTTTGGTAAAAAAAAAAGGGGGGAAAAAGACGTCATTTTTGAGTAATGCTTAATTAAAGGTTACGATAATGACCTTTGACCCTTTAACGAGTGCCCACCCCCTTTAAGCACGTCACCGGAAAGGTAACATCATAGGGAGTACGGTGGTACAGTTTTTATCTGTCATAATTAATCATGGCAGAAGTTATGCTCTAAGAAGCGTAGGTGGGTCACCGATATTTTTTAGTTTTGGTGAATTTTCAAGGGCTCGTAACTAAGAAGCCATACAACATATAGGGCTAAAATTGGGTGTGGTTATATAACTTATGGTAAGGTATGTACATACCAAGTTTCGTTGAAATCGGACAGGGTGCTCATTTTTTTGTGTTGAGTTCACATGGAATGTCCCAGGTGTCTACTTGTGACATTTGCCAGTGAGTTAATCGAAAGCTAACTACTGGCAGGCCCGAACTTCACCCCATCCGTGTGCAGTTTCCTTGGTACATGCTAGGAATTGATTTTGTTGGTCCTCTCTCTCCAACTGCTAGCGATGGTTCCCGCTACATCTTAACCATGAGTGATTACTTTACCAAGTGGGTAGAAGCTATTCCTACACCTGACAAGAGTGCATCATCAGTAGCAACATCATTGTTCAAGGTATAAATTATGTATGAATGCCACACACATGCACAATGCACCCACTGCATGCACGCATGGGCAATAAATAATGATCACACACTTTTCCTTCTCAGGTATTTATGAGAATGGGTCTGCCTCGGGTAATTCTCTCAGATCAAGGACGTGAATTCAACAATGATTTAGACACTAGTCTCTGTTCTCTCCTGGGGATCCAGCATCGCCTTACAACTCCTTACCACCCTCAGGTATGCACTACAGTTTTAAAACTATAATTATATCGCACTTGTACTCGGAGGATATGCACCCATAATTATATTCTCCGCTATACCGTGGTTATATACCCCTTGGCTATGCCTCGAAGTAATCACGCGGTATAGCGGAGGATATATAGGTGCATATCCTCCTGGTATATCCTATACTTAAAATGTAGTTTCAACTATAATATTATTTTCTAGACTAACGGCTTGGACGAGCGTTTCAATCAGACGTTGCAAAACATGCTAGTGAAGTTTGTGTCCAACAAGCGTGAAGACTGGAGTAGCTACCTGGACACATGTGTTTTCGCATACAATACCCCTCGTCATAATTCAACGAAGTTTACTCCTTTTGAACTCATGTTCAATCGTCAAGCTACTCTTCCCATTGATGTAGAAGTCTCAAGCATTTCTCCTGACCAAGCTGCTTGCGAGTATCAGCAGCAAATGCCCAATCTAGATGTTACACGTACTCGTGAACACAATCATGTACGACTGAGCCAAGCAAAAACCAATATTCTTGCCGCCCAAAAGAAACAGAAGGAACTGTATGATAAGAAACATGCACAGCCTGAGAGATATATGGTTGGTCAATTAGTCCTGAAACTAAATCATACTCGCAAAAAGACAAAAGGTGGGAAGCTGAAGAAGAGGTACACTGGCCCTTACAAAATCATCTCTGTTAAACCACGAGGTGCATATGAGATAAGCGATAGATCAAAGACAGTACTAGTGTCAGGACCCCATCTCAAGCCATACAATGATCCACCTACTTGCGATTCTGGATCAATGGACTCTGCTCACTCTCCTCCTGAGGACTCTGCTCACATGACCTCTGCTCACCTGGAATCCCCTCTTGAAGATTCCGCTCACACAACCTCCGCTCACCTGGAATCCCCTCTTGAGGACTCTGCTCACCTGGAATCCCCTCTTGAGGACTCTCGTTTGGACTTTGCTGAATTACACCCCTCATGATGAGGACTCCCCTAAGGTGGACTTCGCTCAATTGGACAATACTTGTCTGGACTCTCATCATGATTTCGCTCATTTGAACATTGCTCAATTACACCCCCATCATGATGACTCTATCCGTCCCACTAATCAGTCCCAAGATTGTTTGTCACCAATAGCACACAATGGTACAAGTGGCTTGTTTCAGTCAGATGATGGTTCATCAGATGAACCATCATTCTCATTTATTGATCAGGACGAAAAATTGCTACCAACACCACCGCTATCTCTTAGCCAAATGATATCCAAAACACCGCAACCTCAGTTTTGCAGCACACCAAAACAACCCAAATCTCTAACTCCAACAGTTCAGGGTGAAATCAAGAAGAGACGAATTCTCTCTCTGGCAACTTCTCGTCTGTCCTCTCGTGTCACACCCCTGAAATCGATTCAGACCCCTTCCTTGAAATCAAGTGAGACCCCCCGTGTCGCACCCCTGAAGACCCCTCGTGTCACACCCCTGAAATCGATTCAGACCCCTCGTGTGAAATCGATTAAGACCCCAAGCTTGAAGACGACCCCTCCTTTGAAATCAAGTGAGGCCCCTCGTGTGAAATCGATTCAGACCCCTCGTGGCGCACCCCTGAAATTGATTAAGACCCCTCGCATCACACCCTCCTTCAAGCCGACTCATCAGAACGTAACTCAGAGGATGTTTAATCGTAGGCAGGCCAAAATACCTCAAGCAGTCATTGAGCGATCAAGGAAGAACGTCATTGATGTGGATACGTGTACACCAAAAGCCACTAAAATCCTGTATTGGATACCTGAGCTTCGTCTAACTGTCTATGACAGGGAAGTTCTACTAAATCCACTTGGATGGTTGACAGACAATCTGATAAACGCGGCACAACAGCTTCTCAAAAGAGCGTTTCCAGCAGTTCCTGGCTTGCAGGATGTTATCAAAGGTATTGTCTTCTCATACGAGGTTGAAAGTGGGGAGTTTGTACAGGTCGTAAACAATCACCATGGCCATTGGCTCACAGTCTCTACTATCGGCACTCTTCACCCAGTGGGTATGACTAGCACGGGAGTTAAAGCTCAGATTGCAACTTTGTTGCATACGGAGGCCAAAGAAATCACTCTAAACCTCATGAACGTACACATTCAGGCAGGAGGATGTGACTGTGGCTTGTTTGCTATAGCCAATGCAACAGCTCTTGCTTTTGGCCACTCACCTGGAAGCTTCCAGTACAATCAACATAAAATGAGGCAGCACTTGTTTTCTTGCTTTCAAAAGCAACAAATACTACATTTTCCAATTAAGAAGTATCGTCGTGCTCCTGACTCAATTGTGTCAATCGATACATACCCCGTGTACTGCCTATGCAGAATGCCAGAGATGGCGACTATGGAAAACTGGGTGGAATGCAGCACATGCAAGGAGTGGTATCATTACGACACCTGTGTGAACGTTCCTGCCGCTTTTCTCAAAAAATCAGCTGTTTGGCACTGTATGCAGTGCAGTGCTAAACCAGTCTTGAACTAAGACGTAACTGTTAACCGTCCATAAACTATGAACCATGCACCCGTACCGTCTGTATCTATTCCCGGACAGAACTTCGGCATTATAATTATATGTAGTAGTAGTAACATTATTTTATCAAGCTGTATAAAACTGTCAATCGTTAATAGATCTTTCTTTTGAAACAGTTGAAAACTGAGTCTTAAGAATGTGGAGGCCTCAAGGTTCACATGCTGCATGCAGCTCTATCTAGTACACCTGGCTGACAAGCTAGGCTGCTATAGTTCCTGAATATTATGTGACTGCATCCCTGTACATGGGTATGTGCGTATCTGTATGTCGTAATATGATGTGGAGAGGACCCTAGGTTGCCCTACATACGCTCCTGGTCCAGAGACGTCTTTTTGTCTAGCCGGACTGATTATTTCAGGGGGGGACGAATTTTTTCTGAAAATTTCAGTCCCCGGACCGAAATTTTCATTGAAAAAATTCGTCCCTGGACCATTTTTTGCAGGACCATTTTTCCAGTGTGACAGACCTTTGAACTGCATGTTAATTCTATTTAATGCTGCTGTAGCCATACTGTACATAGCGACTAGAGATCAATAATGAGAGCTACATATGCACGTATACAGGTACTGAGGATTATCTAACAGCAATGCAAGACTAGAGTACCACACCAGAACCATTGTATAGTACAGAATTCTTGTGCTGCGATGGGATTAGGAGATATAAACGTGAACAACTTGAACTGCATGTGTTGTATTAGTCTGGGGCCAGACCTTTTCTCAGAGGGGGAGGGGGAAGAGAAGAAAAAGGTCTCTTAATCCTAGCTCTATTGCCCCAAGCTATTAGACTAGCTAGTATTGTGAATAACATGTAACTTCCAAATGAATCAAGTGTGGTACTTTCATCTTGCATTGCTGTTACCCATAGGGTAGCACTAACCGGCTGCAGATAATCCTCAGTACCTGTATATATACATGGAGCTCTCATTTATATTGAGTTGCATCGCTCCAGCAGCATTAACATACAGTTCAAAGGTCAACTTCGAAGTAGCTAAGGTAAGTGAACTATCAAGTAGCTAAGGTTGGCGAACTATCAAGTAGCTAAGGTAGGCGAACTATCAATTCAAGTAGCTAAGGTTGTTGAACTACAAACTTAAGGTAGTTGAACTATCAAGTAGCTAAGGTAAGCAAACTATCAAGTAGCTAAGGTAGGTGAACTGTACTATCAAGTAGCTAAGGTGAACTAATAGTAACGCTCAGGGCCACCGTAATATTGAGTCGCATGGCTACAGCAGCATTAACATACAGTTCAAAGGTCAACTTCGAAGTAGCTAAGGTAGGCAAACTATCAAGTAGCTAAGGTAGGTGAACTATCAAGTAGCTAAGGTGAACTAATAGTAACGCTCAGGGCCACTGTAGAAAACAGCTCCATATGCCAATGAAACTCAGTTGAGAATGGTATTATTTTAATTGACCTTATACCCATTATAATTATTTTATAAGTTTCCCTATAATTATATACATCGCAGGGTGGCAGTGTCCAGGGGTGGATCCAGGAATTTTGAAAAGGGGGGGCAGTTTGAAGAAAATTTTTACTAAAAGAAAGGTCAACACTGGACAACAGTTTTTTTAAAGCCCAATCAGTGTAACTTTTCTGATCACGGATTAATTGATGACAGTATGACATACATAGTAGCAAGAGATAGCAGAAATGGATGAAATCTTGCTCTTCAGCTTCAAAAGTCTACAACTAGAGATCGTCTGCTATTCTGCATGCTGCAATAATTGATTGCTGCTCTAAGCCACACCCACTTCGTGAGCCAGAAAGGGGGGGCACATGCCCCTTGTGTCCTGCACTGGATCCGCCACTGGTGTCCAGGGGCGGATCCAGGAACTTTGAAAAGGGGGGGCAGTTTGAAGAAAATGTTAACTAAAGAAAGGTCAACAGTTTTTTTTAAAGCTCAATCAGTGTAGCTTTTCTGATCATGGATTGATTGATGACAGTATGACATACATAGTAGCAAGAGATAGCAGAAATGGATGGAATCATCTTGCTCTTCAGCTTCAAAAGTCTACAACTAGAGATCGTCTGCATGCGATATGCTGCAATTGATTTCTGCTCTAAGCCACACCTACTTTGTGAGCTAGTTTTATTCAAGCTGGTCAGAAAGGGGGGGCACGTGCCCCTTGTGCCCTGCTCTGGATCCGCCACTGGACAGTGTCAGTGTTGTAGGCTAGTGGAGAAGGGAAGCAACATGCATGCATGCATTACTGCATGCTGAAAATAAGTTACATGGGTATAATTATGTACATACATAGTGTTATCTCCTGTGCGAAGTCTATGCATGGAGTACAGTGTACATGCAGTGCAGAAAAACTAGTGCTTGCTGTTAGATGTTTGAACTTTCCACGCTTAATGGTATTTATAATCATCTATGTGGTTTCAACTGTGGTTACAGTAAAGTTTATCAGAATATAGCCTCGGTCCCAGGCCGAGTTTTCGCTGGTATAACATCAATGGATAATATAGTTGAGCTAACATGCATGGATTAAAATCGTTTAAATAAGTACACACGCTGTTTCATACTCCATTATGTGTGTTTTTGGGTGCTTTTTCGCTTAGGGAGAGATTTCAAGTAAAGTTTTCGACTAAGGTCTAATTTTTTTACACAAAAGTCATGTATTGTATATGTTTGTAGCTTATTCCTTCACCTACACAATGGTATCAGCATCATTTCTTACCAATCTCAAGATAAACTTAAGTACAACTACTCACAAATTTGCTCCTCTAGGTTACAGGCAGCACTGTACATCCAGGAGTGTATGAAGAGGAGTATGCGACTCCCACGCACATTCCATTCTACATCTTGGACTGAATCCGTCATGCACTAACACTTGTAGTTGTGTAAACTGTTAGATGAATAAAATTAAGTGTGGGCTGGAGGTAGACTGGCGGCGACAGCCGCCCGAGCGCGTAGCTCGAGCGACTGGCAAACTGCCTATCAGTCACTCGTCTCAGCGGAAGTGTAATAGATCGTATGACACTACTAAACATGAATATCGTTATAGATAATGTGGTTAAATTTTGCTATGAGATTTAGCTACTATGGAATGCACTGAATCCCCTGAAGTGTAAGTGCGGTTACAATTACAGGGCTAATATGACGTTGAGCAATCTGATAGGCTGCAATGCTTGTTGCAGCTGAGACGAGTGACTGATAAGCAGTTTGCCAGTCCCTTATGGTGAGCCTTTTGTTTCAAAATGGCGATACAAAATACCATGTGTTGGTGTCCCAAAAATCAACTCGATTTGTTTTATCAACTGGATTTTATGACTTTATCTGGTAGGGATCGACTCGATGTGTTATATCAACTCGATTTTATCCAGGTAAGGATCGACTCGATGTGTTTTATCAACTCGATTTTATCCAGGTAAGGATCGACTCGATGTGTTTTATCAACTCGATTTCGAGAGGATAGACTCGATTCCAGGCCGCTGGGGGAAAAGGCGAGTTTCGAGGGTGGCTTGATATCTAGGCTATCTATGGCTGTACTCACAAAGGCGCTAGGCTCAGACAAGGCACTGAGACTCTTGAGGCCACAGGCAGGCCTACAGCAGGTCAGAGTAGCTGACCTTCCAGGTACGCCTGCAGAAGGTCACAGCAGCTTACTTGTGCTGGATCACAATCTTGTATGTAGTTCTGACTGAAATGAATGTAGATTTTTTGTTTTATTGCAATCAGGCCTAAATCACTAAATGCTTGTCTACTTGACTCTTGAGTTCATGAAACATAGCAAGTAGCTGCTGTGTGATCTCAGGCTCAGAAGGTCCCCATCTGAGCTATTCTGAGCTGTGCTGTAGGCGTGCATGTGGCCTCAAGAGTCTCAGTGCCCCTTGTCTGAGCCTAGTCTCGCGAGCAGACGTGGGAGAGAGGGAACGTCTGGTAACTATTGCAGCAATTCCGTGGACCCCTGCCAGAATGTTGGCAGTGCCAATCAGATGTGTTCACGTCATAGTGGGCGGTAACACCCCGTATATTTTCCTATTATAGCATAAAATGAACGTGAAAAGAAGGTTTATTGACTCTAGCAAAGGCTAATTTTAGTGTTGAACCATACCTGGTTGCGAAGGAACTCGGTTACAAGGAGCTCAGACCAAGCAAGAGCTAGCTAGCTGCGAATGAAAATATTTGTCTACATGTGAATTCGGTTAATTAACAAATATCTTGCACGTGACTACATTCCTCAGTGCCATGGAATTGCTGCAATAGTTACCAGACGTTCCCTCTAGGACAAGTCTGAGCCTAGCGCCTTTGTTGCAAGAGTATAGCCTCGATATCAAGCCGCCCTCGAAACTCGCCTTTTCCCCAGCGGCCTGGAATCGAGTCGATCCTCTCAAAAATCGAGTTGATAAAACACATCGAGTCGATCCTTACCTGGATAAAATCGAGTTGATAAAAACACATCGAGTCGATCCTTACCTGGATAAAATCGAGTTGATAAAAACACATCGAGTCGATCCTTACCTGGATAAAATCGAGTTGATAAAACACATCGAGTCGATCCCTACCAGATAAAGTCGATAAAATCGAGTTGATAAAACACATCGAGTCAATCCCTACCAGATAAAGTCGATAAAATCAAGTTGATAAAACAAATCGAGTTGATTTTTGGGACACCAACACATGGTATTTTGTATCGCCATTTTGAAACAAAAGGCTCACCATAGTCCCTCGCGCTACGCACGCGAGGGGCTGTTGCCGCCAGTCTAGGCTGGAGGTACAAACTACATGCGTGTATGCTGATATCATAATTAACCACTATACCTACGCACCCAGATAGTGACGTGGTATGACATACTTGTACCGTAACATGGTTTACACTACAACTGCTACAGTTAATTGGATGCCATCCAACACAAGCAGGGGCGGATCCAGGGGTGATTTTGAGGGGCTGAAGCCCCCCCTTTTGAAAAAAACTACCTATGTACGTATTGCTAGTCTGAGGTTACAACAATTTTGCCACCAACCTTGTTACTTATGCATCTGCATGTAGACTCACTGACTTAAGAGATGCTAGACAATAGCCAAGTCTAGCTACTAAGAGTATAAAGGATGTAGGCTAGCTAGCTGGACATGCATACTGTACTATACTAGCTAGCGCATAGCTAGCTAGAACTAAACTATTGCTGTTGCTGAGTCAGCTCCTTGTGCAATGTTTTGTAGCCTCGATCATATCCCAGGCCTCTTTTCTTAGGCCTTGTGAAGGAGGCTTGTGCATGCTGTTGAGCTGCAACATGGAGCAGATCTCAGACTTTTTCAGCTAGTTGCAAGGAAGCAGCCTTATCTCCTCTCACTCTCAGTGCAGTCTGGGTAGGCATTGTGATTCTTTCATGTACCAAGAGTGCATGAATGTAGATGTAACATCTACAGTATTATACATCCTTTTGTTGATTAGAACGAGTTTTTTGCATTAACTTTTTCATATTCAGTATTCACTTATTAATATGACAGTTCAAAGGTAAAAGTGTGAGCAAATTGTAAAAAGCAAAAAATTTCGTCTCCGGCGAGGCGGGAGGGGGATGCTCCCCCTCCCATACCCACCCCCTGGGTGGCTTCGCCCCTTTCTACTAGCCCCCCCTTTCATTTTTCCTGGATCCGCCCCTGACAAGACAGTATTAGTAAATTGCACATACAATTTCAGTGGCGTAGGCAGAGGGGGATAACGGGGCTGGGATTAACCGCTGAAAACATCACCGTATTCACGTGGGATGCAGCAATAAAGTAAGTCAAGGGACCCCATGGACCCTCCTCTGGATCCGCCACTGTAAAATTAACAACTAGGTTTTTTGTAGCCTCGAATCCAGGCCGATTAAAATACGGCCTGGTCTCTATTGCATGTGTAATTAATCATAGGCGTGGTCCATACACGCCCACGTACTATCTACTATGTATGTATATGAAGCTTTATAGCCTAGCTATATATAGCTAGCTGTGGCCTAGTGGTCTGGGGGCCAGACCTTTTTCTCAGAGGGGCGAGGGGGAAGAGGAAAGGAAGGTCTGGAGACTCTTGCAGCACTTCCGTGTGCTCTTGGAATTTCAATAGGGAGGAGACTTAGCCTCGATCCCAGGCCGAGTTTTCGCTTTTATAACGGTTAGGCGAACAACTGGGCCTGGTACTAGCCTCGATCCCAGGCCGAGTTTTCGCTTTTATAACGGTTAGGCGAACAACTGGCCAGTTGTTCGCCTAGCCGTTATAAAAGCGAAAACTCGGCCTGGGATCGAGGCTAGGCCTGGTACTAGTTGTCTGCGCATGCGTCAAATTTTCATTGTATATTTGTGGTCGGCAAAAATATTTAATAAATCAATAATAGAAATTTGTACACAGAAAATGCACAGAGTGAGTACACAAAAGATGCACATAGAGAGCTGCTTCACAAAGGCCTGGGGAGTTGCCAGTTGTGCTGCAGCACAATTACAGTGACCCAGGGCAACTCGGGATGATTGAATGCCTTCAAATTACGTTTCAAAAAGATTTAGCAGGCTGCTGGACTTCTCTGATTCTAGGCCCCAACTCATAACTCAGTTAAATTTTACTTGAGAAAACGTAGATTCTCTTGATGTCTCTGAGCTACCCAGCAACACTCGAATGAGCAGGTCATACTCCAGTCCTGTGAGTATAGGACAATATTAAAAGAAACCAAAGACGGTTAAACCCTTACCTCAAACTGTCCAGTCTCGTCCGTTAGTATAGCCAAGAGGAGCACTGTTGGGATAGCTGGATATTAGCCATTGCTCCTGTACAGAGAAGTAGACATTTTAAATACGTGTAGATCTATACATATTAAATTTCTCGTATTAAACAGGTTAGTGTCATTGTCGACGAGCTGATGATGGCAGCACCAAGTTCTCTAGCTCACACTCTTCACTTGATCCACCATATCAATGATGAAACTATACTCTACCTACATACCGGTAGATCTTGCCAAACATGAACAAAACTTGATAGCATAGCCATAGGGCCCACACAAAAATATCTGACCTTAACAAGCTTGACAAAGCTTTATACCTCTTCCCTTGTTGTTTAGTCTTCAGAATAAGCTTCAGAGAAGAGAGAAGCTTCAGCTAAGAGCCATTCCAATCGATTCCAATAATGATAAAACGGGAACTGACTTCTAGTACACGATAGTACACGAATATAAATGTCACGAAAGTGAACGAGAATATCCATTCGTCAGAATCTGACGAACGACTGACGCATGCGCAGACAACTAGTACCAGGCCCAGTTGTTCGCCTAACCGTTATAAAAGCGAAAACTCGGCCTGGGATCGAGGCTAGGAGGAGACTGTGATATTGGAGGTTATAAAGAAGGAGTAGATGTAGCAATACTCTCATTTCATTGGCTGTATCTAAATTTCATTGGCTGTAATCCAAATTCCACAGAGGCAATTTTCGCATTTCATTGGGTTAAAAATCACATGACGTAGGATATGCATTTCATTGGCTCTGGCCACATTCCGCTAGAGCACACGGAAATGCTGCAAGAGTCTCCAGACCTAATCCTAGCTCTCTTAATTTTGCCCCCGAGCTATTAGGTCTGGCCCCCAGACTAGCTGTGGCCCTCTATGGTGTTGTCGAGAAGGCTTGCACACTAGTCTGAAACCAGAAGAAGCTCTCATCAGGGGCGGATCCAGGGGTGATTTTGAGGGGCTGAAGCCCCCCCCTTTTGAAAAAACTACCTATGTATTGCTAGTCTGAGGTTACATCAATTTTGCCACCAACCTTGTTACTTATGCATCTGCATGTAGACTCACTGATTTAAGAGATGCTAGACAACAGCCAAGTCTAGCTACTAAGAGTATAAAGGATATAGGCTAGTGCTAGCTAGCTGGAACTAATATAAAAGTGCATAGGTCAACTATTGCTGTTGCTGAGTCAGCTCCTTGTGCAATGTTTGTAGCCTCGATCATATCCCAGGCCTCTCTTCCTAGGCCTTGTGAAGGAGGCTATTGTGCATGCTGTTGAGTAGTCGAGCGCCGCCGCCCTCCTTGAAGGAGGTCTGGAATCAAGCCTATCCACAGTTTTATTCTGGCCTGTTGCGCAATAGTATCATGAATATCATTAACCCGAGGCGCGTGGGCGGCCACGGGTTATAGTAGTCGTTTGGTTTGTTTGTTTGTTTGTTTGTTTGTTTGTTTGTGACAGGTGAATCTACTCACCTGGATGCCACAGCACTGCGTTTACAGCATGGATAGCCTTCATACAACAAGTTATTAATTTTAATAGTGGCAGAATTTCATGTTAAACCTTCGTTGTCAAATAAAAACGAGCAAAAGCTAAGAAGCTTGTGACTGGGTCTGCTTACCTGGATGCTCTAGCACTGCGTTTACAGCATGGGTAGCCTCCACACAACAAGTCAGTACTTCTAATAGTGGCAGCTTTCGGTGTTAAAGCTTCGTTGTCTAATAAAAGCGAGCAAAATGTAGCTTGAACAGAACTTGCACATGTGTTACTTATAACTGAAGTGATCCTGTACCAGGTCCAGAAACAATGGAACAGGGTCACTAAAGTAGAAAGCTGTATATACCAGGAACAATATTGGAACAGGGTCACTAAAGCAGAAAGCTTGCTTTAGCTGACTGGGATCCATGCAGGACCTGGAGCCATACTTCTCTGAGACTCCATGCTTCTTTGCTGTGATCCTAATCCACAGTGCATATATTTATAGTACTACTACCTGTTCTCAAATGTTTCAGCATGCCTCCAGTCTGGTTTAGTTTTATTGCTCCTGAGTTGCTGTGCAAGTCATGCATGATGATGATAACAACATCACTATATGCACTGCATTATATCAGTCTTCTGGTTTCTTTATAATCATGTCACCAGCCGAGGGTTTGCACTTTAGTGCTCTAGTTTATTCTATGTGAAATTGTTGGATTTCCAACAACAGAACAAAACTGTGGATAGGCTTGATTCCCGACCTCCTTCGGGGCAACGGTAGAGGGCGGCGGCGCCCGACTAGCTGTTGAGCTGCAACATGGAGCAGATCTCAGACTTTTTCAGCTAGTTGCAAGGAACCAGCCTTACCTCCTCTCACTCTCAGTGCAGTCTGGGTAGGCATTGTGATTCTTTCATGTAGTACCAAGAGTGCATGAATGTAGATGTAACATCTACAGTATACATCCTTTTGTTGATTAGAACGAGTTTTTTGATTAACTTTTTCATATTCAGTATTCACTTATTAATATGACAGTTCAAAGGTAAAAGTGTGAGCAAATTGTAAAAAAGCAAAAAATTTCGCCTCCGGCGAGGCGGGAGGGGGATGCTCCCCCTCCCACACCCATCCCCTGGGTGGCTCCGCCACCCTCGTACGGGGCTTCGCCCCTCTCTACTAGCCCCCCCCTTTCATTTTTCCTGGATCCGCCCCTGCTCATCTACCTCTATGATGGTTGGATGGTCGTAATGTTTTGAACTTGGTTTCTGTACAAATGAGAGCGCGCCTTCTTCTGGCTTCAGACTAGTGTGCAAGCCTTCTCGACAACACTTAGAGGGCCACAGCTAGCCAGCAAGTCTTCTTGACAATGCAATAGAGAGTATAAGCCACAGCTTCACAGGAGACAAGTATTTGTACGGAAAGAAACTAGTAAACAAACTAGTTTAGGCCACTGTTAGTTACATACTTGTTTCAGATCAACCTCCTTCCTCCGTTTTGCTCACCTCCTCAATTAAGTCATTATTGCTGATGTCAGCCATTATTTGAGGTCAAAGTCCTTTTTTTTGCTGACATTGCATTATTTTACCATGTGCCATGTGCAAGTTGCATAGTGCACCAAAAAGCCATTGCGTAAAAAAATTTTTTATTTCCTTTTGTGAATTTTCGTCAGTTAAAAAAACAGGATATGACGTCATCAAATAATGGGATAATGAGTAATGAAGACCTCTCTCCCTCATCAGGGTTGAGCTAGATTCTCATCTGAAACAAGTATGCAACTAACAGTGGCCTTACGGTATAATTTTACAAAGGTTTACTAAAGTATAACGAGTCACCCAGATTCTGGGTGACTCAGTTCGCGCATGTGCACTATCACCCATGCAATAGAGACCAGGCTGTATTTTAATCGGCCTGGTCTCGAGGCTAGGTTTTTTGCAAAATCTCACCTTTGGCTGAACGAACAGCTCCCTCCCGATTGAGTAAAAAAAAAATTAAGATACCCGTGGCCGCTCACGCCTCGGTACATCAATAGTAGTCTTGTAGACAGAAGTGATTCAGGTGATGTTTTAAAATGATTCCTATGTATAATTATATATAATTATTATACAATATTTTATTGTTATAGTGGGCAAATCGGTTAGGGAGAGAAAAAGCCAACGGTTTCCGGATAAGGTGTGGAACTTTGTCACAACATCTATAGATAGTTTGGCTATCTTATGAAAGTTCAATGTCGCAAATATCTACACATCCTCCGCAATGCTCAAAATAGCTAGTTTTTAGTGTCGTTTCGGTTAGGGAGAGATTTGAAGAAGATCTTACGGCTAAGGTCAAAAAATTACACAGAGTATAATAATTATTAAAACTTGAATAAATTGTCTAACTTTTGATAAGAAAAAATGTCCATTAGTTCCGGAGATATTTACGTTTTTTTTTTTTTACGATCACCCCATTTTTACATAAAATGTTCTCTAGACTGGATGCATGCACTGTGCTATATACCCGTGGCCGCTCACGCCTCGGTACATCAATAGTAGTCTTGTAGATATAGGAGGAAGAAAAACAGAAGTGATTCAGGTGATGTTTTAAAATGATTCCTACGTATAATTTTTATATAATTATTAGGCTCCTTGTATCTCTTCACAACTGTCGTGAAAGCCCAGGAAACTTATTGTGTCCCATGCATGGGGTTAGTTTGAGATGTATGTACATCTCAAAGCTAACCCCATTATGGTAGATATCGTTTGGAAATGAAGAAAATATAATCTCAGAAGTATAGCTATAGATTTTAGGTACACAGAGCGCCTTTTCATGCTTGTGATCCTATAGTACATGCATGTACCTATATAATCTTATATCTATATAAGGCTGTGTAACTAAGTATAAATGCCTTATGCTGATAGATTAACATTGACATGTCACACACTCGTCAATATAGTCCACACAACTATAATTAACGGTAGAAGGAAATTAAGTAGAGTTGATTAGCTTTTCCAGTAGCCAAAATTTACCCTCCTGCGGACCCCCCTCCCGTACCCACCCCCCGGAATTCTTGCTTTTTGGCCTGACCCAATGTCAAATACTTCTATGATATCAGTTGCAAGAATAACTTACACTCGCAAGCTGTCAGTGTTGCACGGCGAACATAGACTGCATGCTTGTCAATCACTATATGCATGTAGAGACTCGCGTTGCACAGTCAGCATATATAGTGGCTGTGGTTCTCGTGACGTCAGTCTACTGCACGTTGCATGTTGAGTGGTATGTCACTATCAATGATCTTGTGGTAACTGCATGCGGTCTAGCCACTTGAGTTGCCACACATATTGTGGCAAACGTTGCACGAGTCTCTACACGGAGTTTGACCAGTCTAGTACTGCTCGCCGTGCAACAGTAACTGCTAATTGCGAGTCTAATAATGCTGTAAGCATATAGCATGTCCTACTATGATTGATGGTAAATGCATCCCTACATTTACACAACAGTCCTTAACATAAAAAGGGAGAGAGCAGTGTCTTACCAGCAGTGGAATTGAGTAAGACAATCAATGTCAGTATAAGTGGGACTTGAAACTCCCATCCTGTGTTATTTTCTTTACTGTTTGGTTGTAAAGCAGGATCAGCAACAATCAAAGGATGCGGTGGCCCTGAAGGTGGCGCCACGTGCTGCGCGCTATGCAGCAATTTCAGGCTAAGGTCATGTGTGGTTCCAGCCTCCTTTGGTGCTATGCGGAGCTTTGCCACTGTGTTATTAGCTGTTTGCTTTCTGCGCATGTTAGGCCACTAAAAGAGAAATACCGGAAGTGAAATTAAATAATGGGCGTGGTCTAGCGGGGTCCAATTTGCTGGCGTATACTATAGTGTACCAGCATATATGCTATCTATGCTGCCAGTGACTGGTTTTATTCTGGTTAGACTTTTGTTCAAGGAGTTTCTTTCACTTCTAGTCTCACTAGGTACCTGGCAGGCTAGCTTACATACATATACATGCATGCACGCCATGCATGCAGTCTCAAGAAGATCCTAGACAATCAGATGCTACTCTGTTCTGCCGGTTAAATTGTAGCTAATCCTTTCCAGTGCCCAAAGTTTTCGCTGGCATTGTCAGTAAAGTATGGATCAATCATGAGCTAGATCACTAGATGTAGATGTAGCTCAGCTAGGCTGCAAAAAAAATGTGAGTGCATGGTGTCACTGGTTTTTCCATGAGCTTTATTATAATTATATATACTTAATATAGGAATTTTTATGACATGTATGGGTCTATACATCACTACACTGTTTGAAAGTATACAGAGCTAGATCTAGCCTCGATTCCAGGCCGATTAAAATACGGCCTGGTACCTACTGCAGGGGTGATAGTGCGCATGCGTTAGTTTATTCTCCAGAATCTGGGGAATCCCCTTTTTCTTTCTTTCATCTATTTTCTATCTTTGTACATCAGCTTAGCTCTCTATTGCGTTGTTCCAGAAGGCTTTCACACTAGTCTAAAGCCAGAAGAGGCTCTCATCTACCTCTATGACGGTTGTATGGTCAGGATGTCTTACCTTGGATCTGTACAGGCTATGGGAAGTGTATGGTGCCTCAAACTGCTACTTGCGAAGACAACCCGGCTATAGGACCATCCTAGACGTAGATGAGAGCCTCTTCTGTCTTAAAACTAGTGTTCAAGCCTTCTAGACCAACGCAATAGACGGCATAAGCCACAGCTTTACAGAACTCAGTCATAGAGATAAAGTATTACGGAACATATTTTTAGTAAACGGACTAATTTCCTGTGTAATTTACTAAGGTTTTACGTTCGTAGTACGATTACCCATATTCTGGGTAATTTGAAGCGCATGCGCACTATCACCCCTGCAATAGGTACCAGGCCGTATTTTAATCGGCCTTGAATCGAGGCTAAGCTAGATCTAGATAGCCTCGATCCCAGGCCGATCCGTCTCTAATTGAACGCTAGGTCACGTATTGATTGTATCTGGGCGTGTATCTGGGCGTGACTTCGTTATTATTATTAAGTCCATGTGGTCAAATGAAAATTGAATAATGGCTTCTAAGTTTGTTCTTTGTAGGTTATGTTGCAGCACTGATGCCATACAAAACAGAAGATATAAACATTTGTTCAGCAGTAAGGCTCTCAAAGAAGATATTCCAGGGTAGACTCGCAAGCCGTCACTGTTGCAGGCGAACAGTAGACTGGTCAAACTCCGTGTTGAGACTCGTGTAACGTTTGCCACGATATTTGTGGCAACTAACCGCATGCGGTTACCACAAGATCAATGATAGTGACGTTTCACTAGAAAACTCTACGTGCAGTATACTGACGTCACGAAAACCGCAGCCACTTAAAATATTTTCTGATATGCTGACTGTGCAACACGAGTCTCAACACGGAGTTTGACCAGTCTACTGTTCGCCTGCAACAGTGACGGCTTGCGAGTCTAATTCCAGGGAGGCTCAGTCTTGCATTGGATCTGCCTGTTAGTGATTCAGATGGCCTGTCAAAGATTGTCTGTCTTTCTTGTATCAAGAAGATAGAGTCCATAGAGGTGTTCAGGCTCCTGGCGAGACGTAGCTACCAGAAACAAGTGTCCAAAGAGCGGCTCCCTAGTAGTCCAGTAAGATCAGCCCCTAAGAAAAGGACTAAGGACACGAGTGGTTCCGACGCATCTCCTTTCACTGTGAGCTCCAGTGGCGGATCCAGAGGAGGGTCCATGGGGTCCCTTGACTCCCCCTTTTGAAGTTAACTTTAGAAGGCTTAATGACACCAGCTAGCTATTTATCAGTTTTTTAATTTGATTCGATGATTGTACCTGTTGTTTTGATGTATCAACTGCCAAAGGAGTGTTCAGGTTAGCCTAGGCTAGCTAGTTGACTGTTCGTGGCATGCAGCTAGCTAACTCTTCTATGCAAGTCTATTATGGGACTTCCCCTGGCTGAGTATGGGATTTTCCCTAGTCACGTGTGACCGGAAGTGGGCGTAACCCTAAAAAATTCTCGCGCTGCGAGCTGGTTAGTTTGGAACCCCCCTTTCATTTTTCCTGGATTCGCCACTGAGCTCGCGTCCAACAGCACACCCAGTCATTTCGAGAACCTCCACAATCACATTCCTCATAACGTCTGTCACAGTAGCCGTTGCAGCCAACATTGGAGCACCAGGAGGGGCAAATGCTCTAAGCTCACCTAGGTGTGCATAGGCACATATCAAAACATTTTGTCAAATGAATGTAAAAAATATGTAAAAGTTATCATCAAACATTTAATCTACAAGTATACAAATGCAGTAAAAAGTGAGACAAAAACACACAATTTGTACTTTAAACACTAAAAAAGAAGGAATTTTACCTAGAAATAATTCTAGTTTGCTCTCTATTGTATAATCTAGCTATTACTCTTTCCAATGATACCTCACATGCAGTTTCTACATGAGCTGCATACAGTGTTTTTCAGGTTTGAAATATAACAGTGATGACAGTTTTACCATTGAATTGCAGTGACTGGAAAGGGACTGTCCCAAACTTTACATCATAAATTTTTGTGGGAAGGAATTTTGCATAAGTGCATGTAAGTAGAGCTAGCTAAAGTTTATTGTGCCAGCTAGACTACAGTATACCTTCTGAGGATGACAGATCAGCCCAAGTAACAGCCAAGGTATACTACTGTAACATAGAGCTGATGTCAAGTTTCCAAGACAAGCAAGGCAAAGCAAAGACAGTGCCCAGGAACTGAAGAAAGCCCCTGAGAAACTCTCTCCTGGTGGGATTTACCGACACTGACGATCCATCAAGAGATAGTTAACATACATTATATTGGATATGATGATGAGTAGAGTAATTATGAATGGAGAAAATAGCTGGTAGACTTGATGGATTGGATGAAAGTCCGAACAGTGACACTTGACACCTGATTACAGACTTAGTTTATTCTCTTTTTCATTGTATTTTGAGTTAGGAACCAAGATTAAAGTATAATCTGGTCTGCAGAAGAAAGGTACAGATGCTAACTTGAATCTATGCTACCTTGTTTGCTAATTACACTGCAGTACTTTTATTATTTATTATGAAGAGGAAATGACAAATATGACAAGTTATGACACCAAATATTGAGTGGGCGGTAACAATTTTAATTTGACATTTTACATTGCAATGTTTTGATATGAGGATGAAAGTCAGAGCTCCTACAGAACACTATAGTGAGGCTGGATCGTGATCGTCATGGTGGGGGGGTTATGTTATTCATTAAAGACAACTATATTTTTGATATCATCACTACTGATTATAGAAATTATATTTGTTTCCATAACTTTAAGTCAAGTATTTGTATTGGTATTTTTATATGCCCCCTTCCTCACTTTTATCAACCTTTGATGAGTTATTTCATGTTTTAGTAGTCTAAATAGTTGTTCAATTTCAAATCTTATTTTACTAGGTGACTTTAATGTGAATGTTCTGTCAGCAAATATACTACTTCTTTGTGCAATCACCTTGCAAATATTACTGACTGCTTCTCTCTAACTCAGGTGGTGAAACAACCCACACGCATTGCAGCTGATGGCACATCAACCCTTATTGACCTTGTTCTTATATGTCATCTCCAAGAACTCTAAAGTACTGTGAAACGGTGCCTCCACTAGCCAACTCTGATCATATTGGCATCAGTCTACAAGTGAAAGTTCGTGCAAACTCTCACACTCGTACGCACACAAACAAAGTATGGAGATATTGTTATGCTGACTTTGATAAAGCAAGATATATGTTGGCTACATTTGATCTTACCAGCTTCATACACCCAAGTTCTGTTGAGTCATCCTGGAAAGAGTGGAAGAATGTATTCATGACCACTATATATGAGAAACTGTATTCCCACAGCAGAAATCGCAACCAGAAAGAATCTTCCTTGGCTAACGAAGAAGATAATAAAAAAGAGAAACTATTACTACAGACTTGCCAGAAAATACAACAAACCCTCTGATTTTGCAACCTACAAACAAATCAGAAATAAGGTTGTGACCACTCTCAGACAGAGTATACAAGATTTCTTTAGCACCCTCAAGCCTCAGTCAAACAAATTTTGGACAGCTCTGAAATACCTGAGAAAATCAGATAGCTCTATCCCATGTCTTGTAGTAAATTAATGGCCGCAAAATCGAACAGGATGAAGAAAAGGCCCAGGTCGTTAACAAACAGTTTTATGCAAATTTCAACCATTCACTTCCTCCTCTTGACCCAGATTCCTTTAAACAACCAACTAGAGACTTACCTGAGAACTTACGCTGCACAGAAGATGAAGTATTCAACCTGTTATCAAATCTAGACACCACAAAAGCAAATGGTCCTGACGGAATCTCCGCCAAAATGCTGAAGGCTACTGCTGAAACGATCACCCCAAGTATTCAATCTATCGATAAAAACTGTGAACTGCCATACGACTGGAAATTGGCTCATGTCTCTCCAATACCCAAATCAAACGACAAGCCTGATCCCTTACCCTATATCGCTACTCTCCATCCTTGTAAAGCTCCTGGAAAAACATATGTATAGCAAAATCTTAGAACATCTAAAAGATAGCTATATCTTTCCTCTCGAATAAACAATGGGGTTTCACTAAAGGAAAATCCACCACAGGTGCGCTGCTTACGGCAGTGCACAATTGGAACAAACTGCTTGAAGATGGTCAGAGTGTATGTGCAGTCTTTTTTGATTTCAAAAAGGCATTTGACAAGGTTCCTCACTCAATATTGTGAATTTAGATCCCCATCTGGTATCTTGGGTAGCAACCTACCTCAGGAATAGATCACAATATGTCACAATAAATGGAAAGTCATCAAATATCTCCGAGGTTGTGTCAGGAGTTCTCCAGGGTTCGGTGCTGGGACCTCTTCTTTTCCTAACCTATATAAATGACATCGATCTACATCAAAATGAAGGAAGTCTCTTGCTCTATGCTGATGATCTTCTTCTTTACCATCCTATTCAATCTCCTGAAGATTATCTAAAATTGCAAGGAGATATTGACCAACTCCAAGCATAGTCTGAAACAAATGTACTCTTGTTTAACCAAAGCAAGTGTAGACTATATCAAGAAAATTCAGCCACCACTTCCCAACATGTGTCTCAATATCAGTGGACGTCCCCTACTTAAAGTTGACCACTACAAGTACATTGGCGTGTGGATCTCTCATGACCTCTCATGGTCAAAACCGACATAGAAGGACTGTTTAGAAATGCCTGCAAGCCGGTTGGTATAATTTACCGATAGTTCTATGGCCATGCACTCGTCACTAGAATGCTTAAGACAACTCTACATCTCACTTGTGAGATCTAAACTGAAATATGCTGCCCCTGTTTGGGATCCACACCAAAAAACAAATTCTCACAAATTAAATAGAAAAAGTACAAAAGTTTGCCCTTACAATGTGCACAAAACTTTGGAATAGGGACTATACTCCCTATATTAGACACTGTGGACCTACCGTCCCTTTCCACAAGAAGATTGTACCTGAAACTATCATACCTTTACCAGGTAATAAATGAAATTCCTTGATCCACCACTGGAAAGAAAAGTATGCCCTCTCAATCTTAAGAAGCACAAAAAATATACAGTTTGAAAGTCTTAGACCAATTTGCAGGACAATTAAATGCATATGCGAACTCTTTTTTCCCAAAACCAATAATAATCTATATGGAATGAACTATACCACTGGAGCTGCAGGAAAGTACATCGATTTTGTCATTTAAGAGACATGTACTCTGTCACTTGCATTAGTATAATATTAGTCTTTATTTTTAATTTGTACACGCTATTGACAATATTATAGTACTTATATAGACTGTATATATAGTACTTACAATAGTATTGTAAGTACTATATACAGGTATTGTAAGTACTATATACAGGGCACACATTAGGTTAGCATAATATGCTACTAGTGTATCCATGATTTTGCAGAATAAAAAAAAAAAAAGCAGTACAAATGATTTCGGGTATAAATTAAAGCTGGCATATAGTCCACTTTATATACAACATGTACACTGTTAGAGAAAGTAATTGATCAATTCAGTGGTAAACCACAACTGTAGTGATTAAGTGTACTCTCCACTTGGACGTAGATCTAGAGTCTTCAAGTTAATGTTTGTTCTATAAAACTGTAGCGCATGCTGCTGAACTTTGGCATTGGAGAACCATTCTATAGATTATGTGTTCTATTATTTTAAGCCACTTGAGATGTGGGCGTTTCACACATGTATAGTATGACGTGGCATGACACAGTGAGATAGCAACACGTTTGTATATGAGCTGCATACTTTTCATGCACTCCTGGTTTCATCTATAGGGTCCATGCATGTTGCCATGGTCACTATATCTGTTCCTCTATTCAATTGGCCACTACGTAAGTTCTCGTTGGGAATGATAGCATCCGGTTTGTCCATCAAATCAACCAATGGAATGACAGTCTGAGTATAATTATAGTGACGGATGTAATACTGGTATACCGTTATTATTGCAATTTTCATTGTAGCCATATGCATCACGAGAAAACTTTCTTGTTCTGTCTCAGGTCTCAGTATAGCAATAGTGCACAAGCTTCTTTGTTTCTTTATTGCCTCTGCTGACCTAAGATCGATTTTGATAAAGAGTATTCAATTTAATAAGCATTCATTCAGAATTACCTTTCAAAAATTAATGTGATTACTCACATTTGAATTATATAGGCTGGCTATACCGTACCCTCGCAAAAATACGCCCACTATATTTCTTTAAGAACTTTAGGCGTATATTTTCATGAACAGCGAGGTTTTACTATAGCTACACCCGCGGCCTCATCGAGGCTTATATACTTTTGACTATACATAATGATTATTAATAATACCATTTCACTAAATAATTATATAGCAGTTATAGACATGGTATATATGAACAATAATATTGATATCTAAACGATTACATGTCTGTCCTGTACACAGATATATATACTTGCTTGCTTGTGATATAATCAGTTCATGAGTCCGAGCCAGTGACCACACCCCTCACACCTCCTGTACAATATGGAGACAATCAGTAATAATTATAATTATCAACAGTTCATGCATATACATTATGCAGGTTTATACTAATATTGGACATGCTACATGTCCATGCAATATTAGTATATATACCCGGCCAACAAACAAGCGTACATGCATGCACATTATAATTATGGTATGTATACATGATATAGTTACTCACATTATTGACATTATTGAGTTAAGTGCTGACAGATATCATCAGCTATCTTGTCTTTTCTCAGTCCCAGTAACAAATCCAGTAAAGCTTTGTAAGTTGCTGCGAAAGGATCGTGTCTTTTCCAGAGAATCAAGCATTCGAATCAGTCATGGCTACTTGAGTTCCTTCATAACAGTAAAACCTATTCACATCGGCCTGTTCAGCAGGAGTTAGTCCCATTGCATTTGCATAGATCTTTACACCTTCGAAATATTCGGCCAGGTAAGGAATATCAAAGTCCCCTATTTCATTGTTGAGCTGCTCGTCAGTCAGACTGTATCTGCTCACTAGATCTTGGAGTGTGACTCGATTAGCAGCTGGTTCTATAGAATGAACATTAATCAGTTTTACCTATACCACCTAAACTATTAACATTCAGGACAGGAGTGTAAAACCATTGCTGCATGACTCAATGGTTTCAAGGCAACAATTGAAAGTATATAGTTACTACCGTATAGCGGGTATATTTCGAGGGTATAAATTTTCGCGGATGGACCATTACAAAGGATTTCGCGGATTTTATTTTCGTGGTCTGAGTTCCAGCCTTTTGGCGCATGCGCACATCAACATGCAGCTGTTACCACCACACCGTTAGCCTCGAATCCAGGCCTAGCCTATAACGGTGAGGCACCTCTTATTGTCGATAGGTGTGGTCAATAATACTGAACACGCCTACTATTCAATAAAGATATAAATTTTCGTGGGTATAAATTTTCGCGGTAGAGGCTCAATCCGCGAAAACCGCGAACATTTATACCCTCGAAATATACCCGCTATACGGTATACATGGCAATAATTATGCATACTGTATAAAGCTTAATTTTGTTGGTGCAAATTTTCGTATGAAATGCCCAATAAAATAGTTAGTTTACAGCTCAGGATATAGTTATGTTGAACGTATTCCGGGTATATAGATATGATACTCTACAATACAAAACAATACGAAAATTTCCACCATACAAAAATAACCTGCTATACAGTACATACATTGCTGGTTATACGTTGCTTTATCTGATCATCAGTGAATTTACCTCTTCTAGTATGAAGTTGACTGTCCCCAGTACTAGCTGATGTAGCTCCTACTCTCTGGACTGGAGCTGCTGAGTATTGGAGCCTTTCTGATGACAGGGACCTCTTATCTATAAGAGTGATCAGTGAACAACAGTGTTACAGTTATTGAAACAAATAAAGTCACCGTCAACCCAACCTTATGATGGCGTCATTACAACGGAGACAGTCTCATAGTGTTCTCTAATCGTTAACTTCTGATTCATATCAATAGAGAGTTCACTTGACGCTGAGAACAAAATATTGATATTATTGATACACACTACATGGATTGTGATTATGCTATTATACTAATTGAATAATTATTCTGAAGTCCTACCTAAGGTAGGGGTAGAGGGTATCTGGTGGTCCTGTGAAGAGTAATACAATATTTATTATTATTGCTTTTAATAAGTGCTGACATCAGCGTTTTACATTCAAATTGCACAGGAAGCGACTCATCACCGACTGTGCAGATATTTTTCCATATCGCACACCCGGAAGTATTATTGCACACTTGTTATTGCACACTAGGAAGTGATTCTTATTTGGAATAAAACGTTTTCAGCAGTGAGAGAACAAGAAAAACATAGTTTACACACTTATAATCATGCATTGCAATGTTTATCAGTCTCTTTTCTTGTTTTCTGATGCTCTGTATCACTTCTGTGCTTTTTTTGCAGTGAAGCTGAGGGTCAGGAGGTTGTCAGTGTTCATATTTAATGCATCAAACAGGTATCAGTGTTGGGAGTGGGTGCTTTGAGCGGAGTATTGCACATGTAGAAGTGTACTGCACCACCATATAAGCCTGTTCAGGCTTGTATAAAGTCGTTTTGGCTTCAAAAACGGTTGTCACACTTTTCTTCAGTTATAGCGGTGCATGTTTCCTCTTCTGATACACTGGAGCATGATAGAAAGCAAGCACATGCTGTTTATCCTTCAGAACTATCCATTTTCAAAACGGGTTGATGGTTGTCAACGTTTGTCTTGTCTTTTTTTCTTGTCTGTTCTCTACAAAATCTTTAAGTAGCCTTCTGCAAGCTCTCTTGGTGTTATAGAGTCTTATTTCTTTGTCTTTCTAGCTGTTTTCTTTCTCTTAAACTCGTCTTCAACTGGGATAACTCAATTTTGTTGCTACGCATTCTTCTGGTTGATAAAGCAACCGCATGTTGCGCATGCGCAGATTCAACCTGCATTTTGGTTGCCAAGCAATAAATGCATTATCCCATGGATACTGATGATTATCACTCGTCCGTGCCTAGTAACTGTCACTCGTGCCTTGCAGGCACTCGTGCAGTTACTGGCACAGACTCGTGATAATCTTCAGTATCAATAGGATAATATCATATTATTTCACAATTAAATTTTAGTGATCCTCTTGAATGTAAACTACACTGCATGTATATACCAGAATGAAAGCAATAAATTATTATGTATAGTTTCTTAATTGCACACTTCTACTGTGATTGTTGCATGTATAATAGAATAGGTAGGAAACATTATGTACACTCGCTTGCATAATTATGTTAAAATGCTTTTCTTTCACTCAAAGCATCAGACTAGCTATAATAAAGTTTTATACATTTCACAATAGATGGTTCTTTCTTAGAGCCTAAAAAGATACAGCTTAAGCAATTGTTTATCCTGCAACATACGACTACTCACCATTTGCTCATCACCACTGATACTAAACACAGAGGGATCAATATCATTATGAGCCACACCAGCTAGGTCCTGTATGTACACGAGGGGAAGAGGGACTAGTAAAGTAAACAAGTTAAAAATAATTATTCATTAGCTATTAATAAAACTCCACTCACCAGAGGGTTTCTCCCAGTGAAGACGCTGTACTTGTAGAGTCTCCCTCAGACAGTTGTAAGTCCCCTCAGTCTCACTCCTCCACGTCTCAAGAGCCTGGACCACCTCCTGTCTGGGACTGACTGACTGAATGTTGATAATGGAAGGGCTCAGGATTTTTCTGAATATGGAACTGTTTCGGAGATATTTGATCTGGATTTTATCTATCTGAATCGGTAATTTGGCTGGCAAAATGAGAAATGAAAGATCTGGAGATTTTTATATTTTTCTTGGCATTCTTGTCACTGTGGATACACTGTATGGTGGTTTGATCCAGGCCAGCGTACGGCTCAAACTGTAAGAGATGCTTGAAGGTGAGGCCAATTTGTTGTGTTGATTTGATCATTCTTCTGTTGGAGGAGACAGCTGCTGCAATATCTTTGATGTTGACCAGTGGGAGGTTAGAGGGATTTTTCAGAGGATGCTTGACAACTTCATCTGGATCAATCACCGATACAATCACATTCACATTGCGGCCAAAACATTCAACAGTCTCACAGATTGTGCTCGCAATTCTGGAGCGAAGAATCAGACCTTCAGGTCAAACTGTGTCAGTGCGCATTTTGAGAGCAAGAGATCGGCCATTTTCAGCAAGCTCGAGATGTGCGGTTATCCAATCATCGTCGCAACAGCAGATCCCACTCTTCCACACAGAGCAAAATTTTTGTAGGGAAGGGACATCATGCATTATGTTACTGGCAGGGGCAAGGCGGAATGTGAACACTATCCTCAGAATGAGGACCTGAAGGCAGCGAGGATCGAAAAACTCTGTTCTTTGAGATGTTTGAAGTATCCAACCAAAGTGGTACTTGATACTTTGAGCGTTTTTCCAAACTTGCTCTGGAGTTTTGATTCGAATGAGCCCTGGAAAAAAGAGGTATCGAGTGTCAGACTCAGGAACAGAAGCATATCTGTCATTGGAAGCAATTTCCTTCGAAATGAAATCTAAAATTTGCTCATGCATCTAAAATTTCGAAACACAGCTCTAAATGTGACATGTAGGCAATAAGCATCTCTATATGTCAAAGCCATTAAATTCTTTTTTGAATTTCGACAAAGGCACCACTCCAGTGCTTGACGCTAGCTTGCAGTGTTGGCGGAAACCTTCAGGAGCAAACACGGCCCCAGTGACTCTGGACAGAAGCGTTGCTTGGTCAATCACTAAGAAAGACTTCTCTGGAAAGCTGTCATTGCGGAGAAACAAGAAGAGACCTCTTTTATGCAGCTGGTCACAGATCTCTACAAGGTGAGGGACGGTGCTGGGTATGAAAGAAAGAATATTTTGGGTGCGTTTTGACAGATCCTCGTTAAGATCGCTCTTAATTCTTTCATATACATTTCCCAACGACAAAGCAAGGTCATCTTTGAAGCTTTCGGCAAGGTAGATGTAAAAGGTGTGAGCATTCAAGCTGATGGTTTCTGGAGAGCGGAGAACAGCGGAGCTTTTCTGAATCTGTTTTCTTGCTTTTGTCCTATCATTCGAATCAGCAAAGTGACAATCCATTGGAATGAACTCTTTAAACTCAAACTTTGGGAATTGCTTGATAATGGGGGCAAATATGCTCTCTTTGGCTTGTGGATCTTCTCCCATTTCCTTCACCTGGTCGGCATGGCTACCAACTACTATCACATGTGCTTTGCCTTTCAGACTGGTACACTGGTTTTGGATGAGGGTCAACCAACGATACATGGAATCAATAATCGCCTGCTCACTTTCTGCAAGCTTAGCACAGAGGATAATGATGGGTGGTGAGGTTTGAACAGCATTCTCCAGGATGGCACAGTGGCTCGTGTAAAACTCTTTTTGGCCAGCAAAATCAAAGTAGATGATTCTCCCAAACTCTTTGGTGTGTATTTCGTATGGTATGATCCCCACTGTCCTCGCATCGACGCCATCTACGGGTCTCGTCTTCTGTAGTTTAGACCAGAACCCTTTTGGACTCAGAATGGACTTCAACAGAGTGCTCTTCCCCACACCACCATCACCAATGATGAGCACAGACAGAGGAAGGTCACAGGGCCAGAAGTGGTAGTTTACAGCTTGTAAACTATGTTTGTACTTGCGAGTGTACATCATAGTTTACAATGTTGTTGAATTTTAGTTCATCTACAATAGTTTCCTTCATAGTTTACAAAGAAAGTTGATAGTGTAGAACGTTGTATACTACTGTAAATGAACTCTTTTGGCCCTGTGGGTGTGGGGGTCGCTCGGAGGAGAGCTTTCCAATGAGCTTGCTGTGTTCCTTGTAGACATTGGCAGCCTTGGCTCCGTGTTTCAAGAGGAGCTTTATGATCTTAGGGTTGTTGGCCAAATCGAGAGGTGTCTTGCCTTCTTTGTCGGTCACATTCGGATCACAATGACATTCTGCCAAAAAAAACTCCACCGTTGAATCTTGCTCATGCTTTACTGCTAGCAAGAGGAAACCTGAATACATGCAGGTGTGAATTATTGGACTAAAATTTAGTGTACTCCGCCATAGGATACAGTAATTACTATAGTATTATCCGACTAGAAAAACATTTGCAATGTGAAAAATTGCTAGGATTGGCCAGGGAAACCACAAAAAAGCGTGGAAACAAGAAATCAGACGAGAGTATAACTCCAATCCATTACAACATCAATCACATGTACTGGTAGTTTTCCATGTTTTCCCGGCCAATATACCACGCAATTTTACTGGTGGGGTAATGACCAATCCCTATTATACATCCATTTTGGAATGTGTGGGCATATAATCATGATGATTTGTGATGAATTGATGTTCCTAATACATGCAGTGTTGAGCACAGGTATACACACAGTCCATATCCATGCGTAGTAACATGCACGGACCGTACTGGTGACCTGCATGGAATGATGTGGTGGATGGAAGCTGGTAGATGGATCTGGAACACAGTCCTATATACTATGTATTGTACATGCATGTTCATGACGTTGTAACTGAAAATGAACATACTTACTTCTAGGATCACAATGAAGCTGGTTCACAAGATACTTGACTGTGTCCAAGTGGCCATTAGCACAGGCCAGAGAGAGTGGGGTGTCACCAGCCTTGTTGACTGTACCTGCATGCATGTATATATGAAGTGATGCAGCAATTGATGTGCCATATACTTCTAGGATCACAATGATGCTGGTTCACAAGATACTTGACTGTGTCCAAGTGGCCATTAGCACAGGCTAGAGAGAGTGGGGTGTCACCAGCCTTGTTGATTGACCCTGCACATACAATGCATGCACCACAATGTGACATGCATTGGTTCATTATAGTGTTTGAAACCTCTAAAGATAATAATAGTGTGTAGTAGCAAAATAGGATAATTAACTGATTAAGTATGCCTCATGCATGACTGTGTATACTATACCTGTTTCCCCCTCCCACTCGAATGCTTGGATTGCTAACCGAAGATCAATGCACTGAGTGGCACTGCAATAATTATATAATGTCGTAGCCTATAAAAGGTTGAAAGGAACTTACAATCATTTATGTTGATTTGTATCTATTATACATACATGCAAATAATAATACGTTTGACAAAATCAAGAAGAAAAGCGATATACATAGTAGAAGAATTAGCCCCTGACAGAAGGCGACGTAGGAAAATTCATGGATAGAGTTGTAAGGATGTGATACTAGAACTCTCCAGACTAGCAACAGGACCTTTGGAACACCTTGTCGAAATTAACAGCCTAAATGTTCATTTATGTGAATGTGACCGTCGACCATGGTTTCATGGCCCTCTAGCTCTGTGCAATGATGGCTTCAAGCTCAGTGTTTTTCTCGTAGGCTTTCAACTCCTAGCCTTAATTGATACACTGTCTACATCTGGTTTGCTCTTTTGGAAAGCTATGATATTCGAAGCACCTTTGATGAAACGATTATATGGATCTGGCTTAGGTACATGTATGTACATCTTCGAAGCAAGCTGAGCCTATTTCTTCAGACGAAAAAACGATGCTATGATCAAGTCAGCAATTTGGTACACATGAAACAAGTCGAAACAATATAAACATTCAACTTTCTAATACTTTTCAGCTTTGCTTGTGTACATATTCAATCTGCTTGTATTATTACTATAATTAATTATGATGACATTCAGATTAATTATAGCCTCGTTCCCAGGCTCTACTTTATTTTATTTTTTCTGTTCTTGTTTCAACATGTAGACTATATGCACGTTACAATATGCATGTCAACATAATGCATGCAACATGCTAATATGTATGTTGCATGATACAATTGGGGCGAGCCCTGAGGCGAGTCCCATAGTTTTATGGGCTTATACCTTGGTATACAAAGTCACAATTCATGAACCTCTATATAATGACATTAATAATTATTATGGTTACATTCCATTCCACATAATTAAGTGTAACATATAATTATGTCACCACTGTAACAACTGTAACACTAGTAACCACTGTTACAACGGTAACACTTGTCACCACAGTAACAAGACTGATAGGCTAGACTAGCAACGGCCTATATTTTAAGTGTCTATCGGAACTCTCATGATCATTTTAATAAAATCAATAAATTGAGAGAACTGACAAAAAACACATGTGACTCAGACTTATCCGAGATCCACAGTCTAAAAATAGAGTCTATAAATATAGATCTGTACATTCCATTAGATCTGTACATTCCATTACATCTGTACATACTTAAAAAAACTAAAAAAAAAAATTTTTAAATTAAAAGTTTTTTTTCTCATTAGTCCATCACATTCCTCCACCGTTCTCCAGCGTCAAATAGGGTTTGCCGCACGAGACAGTGCATCCGCATTACTGTTGTTGACTCCCTTTCGATGCACTACTTCAAATCTGTAGGGCTGCATGTAGAGACAAGCTCCATCGTGTGAGTCTCGAGTTCTTATCTTTCAGCTGATTCAACCACATGAGAGCGCGATGATCGGTTTGTATTGTAAATGGTCGGCCAAGTAAGTATACACTTGGAATGCGTCTACTCCTGCTTTAATTGCCAGGCATTCTTTCTCGATCACTGAGTACCGTTCTTCACGAGGTAAGAGTTTCTTGCTATAGTATGCCACTGGGCGATTCATTCCAGTTCCATCTAGCTGGCTGAGTACTACGCCAATTCCCCTGTCAGAAGCATCCGTTTGCAAAATATACTGTTGAGTAAAATCTGGGCTTGCAAGGATCGGTGAGGTTGACAACAGAGTCTTCAGCTTTTGGAAAGCTTGCTCACAAGTGTCAGTCCAGATAACGTCGCTGGGTGCAGCCTTCCTTGTCAAATCGGTCAAAGGTGAGGCTATATCGGCATACTGAGGGATAAAACGCCTGTAGTAACCCGATAGTCCCAGAAAGGTTTGGACCTGCTTCTTAGTACGTAACTGGTGCTAGGAATTCCCGTACTGCTTGTACTTTTGTTGAGCCTGGCTGGACCACTCTACCATCTACTATATGTCCGAGGTATACGTACAGTACTTTGCTCCAAACTGTGACTTCTTCGCTTTGACTGTTAGTTCCAGGTGCTTCTCCCACGTTTCGCTGAATATTATCACATCATCAAGATAAGTTGCTGTGAAATCACTGAGACTAGCTATCACACGATCCATCAATCTTTGGAAAGTCGCTGGGGCACCTTGTAGTCCAAATGGCATCACCTTGAACTGTGACAAAAGCCGTTTTGGGTCGATCTTCAGCAGCGACAGGTACTTGCCAGTAACCTTTAGTGAGGTCCAGAGTTGAGATATAATGTGACCGCGTCCAAGTCCGTCAATTAGATCATTTATCCTGGGCATGGGATATAGGCATCTGCTTGTGATTGACAATTGAGTTTCCGATAGTCCACACAAATTCTTAGCGATTTGTCTTTTTTAGTCACCAATACAATTGGGGAACCATAAGCACTTGAGGATGGTTCTATGATACCTTGCTCGAGCATCTGGCCAATTGCTTCTCTGACTGCATCTCTGTGAGCATGTGGTATCCTGTAAGGTGTAAACGAATGGGACGAGCATCTCCAGTGATTATTCTGTGTTCCGTTAACGAAGTGCGTCCTGGTTGATTTTTGAATACATCTTGGTATTTGTCCAGTGGACCCTGCAATTGGGCTCTCTGAGGGGTGTCAACCCGCTTGTCAATTGGTATTTGGGTACTGTTATCTTCATCATAGTCTGTTCACGTAGGTATATCTTCATCCACATAATCAGCTTGAATTTCTTCTTCATGTTATTTCTCTTTCATCTTTCAACATGTTAACGTGAAATATTCTTCTTTTTTTCCGTCGATCGTACATGTGGATCAGGTAGTCCACCTTGCCAATTGGTTTGACCACTTCATACGGTCCTTGCCATTGGGCGAACAACTTGTTGCTAGATGTTGGCAATAATACTAATACTTGATCCCCTTGGTGGAATTCTCTTTGTCGGGAATTTTGGTCATACCACGTCTTTTGAATCTGTTTTGCTATATCCAGATTCACTTTTACCACTTGTGCGGCTCGTTCGAGTCGATCTCGCATCTTCATGATGTAGAAGATTTTATGTTCACACTTTCGCATTTGTCAGTCTGCCAAGCTTCTCGGACGATATCGAGTGGTCCGCGAACACTTCGGCCATACAGTAGCTCGAATGGGGATGGTATGGTGTGGTACGAATGGGGTGTACATGGAGCATCCGATAAATCTCCGTTAGAAGTGTTGAAGTAATTAAATTACTTCCTTGGTCAGTCAGTATTTCCTCTGGTATTCCAACTCGCGAGAACAGTGTCATCAGCTGTTTGGCTATGTGTGGGGCATCTATACTTTTGAGTGGTATAGCCTCAGGGTATCGGGTCGCGTAATCACATATAACCAGAATATAGCGTTTGCCCAAATTGCTTCTTGGGAGTGGACCAACAATGTCCATCGCTATTCTCTTGAAGGGCTCCTGAATAGTTGGGAATGCATTATGCAATCGTAAATGTAGATTAAGCCATTCTGGGAGCAGCAAAGTATAATCTTTTCATCATACATGCATGCATGCACCTCAGATATGTTGTCTAGGAAATGTCACTACTGGTTAGTGCTACTGACCCTATAGCTACTGTTACCAAGAGCGAGCACTATCACATTGTGCCAGTGGATTCAACCGACTTGTGTGATGACTATCGAAATGGAACTTGTTTCAATCTCGAGCAGCTTTTGCGAACATACTTGTTATCTGGTGGAGAAAACGTCACCTTGAGCTTTCTACCTGGAGATCATGTGTTAACTGAGCAGTTATTGATTTGTAACTTCTCGCAAGTGCATATCACCGGCCTGAACAAAAGTATAGCTGCAGTCAACTTCCATAGCAATAGTGCGATACTCTTTGTTAGTATTGTCAGATTGAGTATATTGAACACTTGAGTTTCATTGGAGCAAACGATAGACCACAAAACTCACATCAAGGCTTGATCATTGACATTGTTCATGATGTCTATATCAACGACTGCTACCTTACGGAATTAGAATTAAATATCCGGATCACCGATATACTATAACTGTAACAATTGAGAGCACTCTCTTTATGAACAACACTGGTCAGGCACTGCACGTTGAGGCTGATGATGGTACATAACAAATAGCAAGTTCAATAGAAATGATGGAGGTGCAGTTGACATTGAATCAAAAAACGTACTGATTAAAAACACAGAGTTCAGCTATAACAGTGCCCTGAGCGGAGGAGCAGTAAAAGTGGTATCTGGTACTGTAGTGATCACTCGGTGTACCTTCACAAATAACAAAGCTCTTCAGTTTGGTGGAGCGATTCATGGTAACTCAGGCAGTGTATCTATCTCAGGCAGTACGCTGACAAATAACAATGTTGACAGGAGTGGTGGAGCAATTAGTTTTGTCTCAAGCAGTAGGTCTGTTGATTCAAGTAGAGTGTCCATTTCAGACAGTACACTGAAAAACAACAATGCTTTCTTAGGTGGAGCGATTTACATTTACAGAGGCAGTGTGTCCATCTCAGGCAGTACGCTGACAAATAACAGTGCTGATGAGGGTGGAGCAATTGATGTTTACTCAGGCAGTCAGACAGGCTAACAAATAACAGTGCTGACAAGAGTGGTGGAGCAATTGACATTGACTCAGGCAGTTTGATAATCTCTGGCAGTACGCTGACAAGTAACAGAGCTGATGAGGGTGGAGCAATTGATGTTGACTCAGGCAGTTTGATTATCTCGGACAGTATGCTAAGTAATAATCATGATGGACCAATTTATTTTGAAAAAGACTATGAATATCCAGAAAATATGCCTCGGGATCAATTATATTGATGATTGATGATTAACAACAACTTAGCTCAGTACGGAGGCGGGATATTTGTGGCCGATGACACAGAGAGTGGTGCCTGTAAAGGAGGGACCACAAACATAAATGCTATACACAAATCATTTTGGATGACTGCTTCATTCAAACAATTAACTTACATAAGTTACCCACCAAATATTTAAACCATGTTAACACATTCATGACTAACAACGTAGCTACCCTGTCAGGAGCAGACATCTACGGAGGTCTGTTGGATAGGTGTACAGCAAGTGAAAATGCTGAATATCACATTTCTTCAAATGGAGCAGGATCGGACTATATAAGAAATACTATTAAGTTTTCCATCGAATTATCAATCTCTTCTAGGCCTGTTCAAGTAATTTTTTGCAACAAGGACTATATTTCTACAAAAAAGGGGCACACCTTTAAAATCAGTGTTATGGCTGTTGATCAAGTTGGAAATCCCATGAATGCCACCATTCGCAGTTCTGTTATTAGTGAGAGTGGATTTGATCGTCTCAATGAAGGACAGACACAACAAAAAGTTGGCAAACAGTGCACAGAATTAGAGTACAATGTATTCTCACAAGACAGCTTTGCTCAGGTGGAACTCTATGCGGAGGGTCCATGCATCAACTTGGGAATTTCAAGACAACTTATCAATATTCATTTTCTACCCTGCACATGCCCTATTGGACTCAAACCCATTCCGTCCGATACTGATTGCAAGTGTGACTGTGATCCAGTCTTGCAACGAAGATATCAGATAGCAAACTGTTCGGAAGAAAATGGTACTATAAAGCTGGAAAGTAATACGAACATATGGATAGAATTCATAAATACCACCAATGGAACAGGGTATGTTGTTAGTAACTGTACATTTGACTATTGCGTAGAAAAACCAGTCGATATCAGTCTAAGCAGCCCTGATAAACAGTGTGCCTACAATCGAAGTGGTGTCTTGTGTGGAGAATGTGAACCAGGACTCAGTCTTGTGTTGGCTACGTCAAGGTGTGAACAATGCTCTGATCTTTACCCTCTTTTACTAATTCCATTTGCATTGGCGGGCATATTTCTTGTTGCTTTAATTCTCATACTCAACATCACTATAGCAACTGGAAAGATTCATGGCCTCATTTTCTATGCCAACATGATAGCAGCTAATAGAGCGATTTTCTTACCCAATTTAAATAACTTTATAACAGTTTTCGTATCATGGGTGAATCTTGACTTGGGAATCGAGACATGCTTTTACAATGGAATGAACTCTCAAGCAAAAGTCCTCCTTCAACTTGTCTTCCCAGCTTACCTGTTTTTTCTAACGTTTCTTATTATCATTTTGAGCAAGTACTTTGACTCATTTGCAAAGCTCTTCTCCAACAGGAACCCAGTTGCTGCCCTAGGAACACTCGTCCTACTCTCTTATTCCAAACTCTTACGGTTTATCATTGCTGCATTACAATACAGGGTCTTGTATTATCCTCCAGGTACAACCAAAATTGTGGATAATTTTAGCAAGTCAAGTTATATTGTTTGGCTGTATGACGGCAATGTGCAATACTTCACTCCCGATCACATCCCTCGGTTTGTAGCTGCCGCCATTGTCCTCATTGCTGGTGGTTTGTTCACTGTGCTGCTCTTTTTTGGACAATGGTTTCCACACTGTTCCAAGGTTATGGTATGGACCAAGAACACCAAGTACAATGGTTTCATGGACGCATACCATGCTCCATTCACTCCCAAGCATCGATCGCTACTGGGTGGGACCACTCCTCTTCGCTCTGATTGCTCATAACCTAGTAGTTTCCATGGCTTCAGACACGTTTCTACCGGTTCTATCATCCGAGATTCTATCAGTTGGACTAATTGGCTGGAAATTACTGAATAATCGCTTGTATAAAAGCACGTTTTGTGATTCCCTGGAAACTCTTCATCTACTCAATGTTGCTACTCTTTCAATTGGCACCTTCTATGTCAAAGATACAAAGAAAGATCAGTCAGCACTAGCCAATACTTCGATGGCTATATCATTCATTCTGTTTGTGATAACACTCTCTTACCATTTTTACCAATTTGTGCTCAAGAAGAGCAATACATGGCTGATGATAGAAGACAGATGTAGCATAAGGAATTTTGGAGCAAGTGCTGCAGACATAAGACTCAGACGAGCTAACAATGACCGGGAAATACATCAGCTGATAGACGATGAAAATGATGACAATGAATTACTTGAAGTAGTAGACAACTATAAACAAAGAGACCCGGTGGACTCAACTTACACTGATGGAGTGATGGAAGAAGCTGACCCTGATCATGATCGTTATAATCACTCCTCCAATCATCAGACCAGCCACGAGGCCGGACCAGCTGAGACTATCCTACATGGATGAACTAGCCCCCCTCACCACAGAGGACTACAGACCAGCCCCTCCCCCTACAAGAGTCAACCATCAAACACAAACATAGAAATTGGCTGCATGAACAGCAATAAATGTATAAACTGTCGTATTTACCACTACACACTTTCATAGGCAATGCATTCTAACTGTTGTTTGTAATTTCGATTGTTTTGTCCTTATAAATAATTAATGTTAGACATTTTTTTAGTTATGACTTTAATTTTCATGTCAACATCATAAACCATTCAGTGTGTTTAACATCCAATTGAGAATATTCATGACATAATTTTTACGCCAACATCGTAGACTATAATTATATACTAGCAGCTAATAGTAGTTATCTTACCTACTCTTTAACAATTGTATCATTGGTGAATCTTGTTTACCTACTCAATGTTGCTACTCTTGCAATAATATTTGGCACCAGTCCTTCTATGTTATATAAGAAAGATCAGTCAGCACTAGCCAATATTTCAATAGCTATATTATAATTATCGTTCACCCTATTTGTGACAACACTCTGCTAATTCATGCCTGAAAATACAGATTTGGACTTACAACTTTAGTCTAGAGACAAGATGATTAGTACCCTGTACAGAACTTTACATGGCCGACTGCATGGTTGACGGAAGGAAGATTGTCTATATAATAGTTAGACACTGTTTAGGAAGTTTCTACATGATTTAGAAGCCCAAAGGGCTGGTTGTAGTGTATCCCGAATGCAATGAGGGTTCTACTAGCCCTGAGGACTTCTAAATCATGTGGAACAGTGTCTAAGCATTTTAGATCATAGCAACCACGAGTGTTTAGCCAATCAGATTTAAATGTTCTAATATAATCTTTGCTACATGACTTTCTAAGTGAAGTACATGATTTTCTAAGTTGGATAGAACACTTACTTTAGCCAATCAGATTGCAGTATTTATGGCAAACATGATCTAAAGCCGTTCATGCAGTCAAATGATCACTCGATCTCTGCATTAGATGCCATTTAAAGTTCGAACATCAGTTGCTTATTTTTCCCCCATGCAGTAACTCTATGGAACAAACTTGTGATATAGTATATTAAGCACAAAAATCAATCAATACCCTCCTCCCTTGACATTGGCATTATATATACTCACTCCAGAAAACCTCTCCGATATAGTGGACTATAGATCGAGGTGGCCATGGTCTACTATACAATAAAAAAATTATGAGAATACGAGTGATTTGGAAAATCCAGTGCAGGCATTGGTTTCAATCCTGTCATGATCATGTGTATGAATTTTCAAACATTAATTGGTCACTCAATGATGCATTAGAAATTTTAACATAATCCAGTACATGCATGTATATGTGCATAATTATAATTATAATTATAGAACCATGTTTATACATGAATACAAAACGTAGTGAGGAGGAATATAGGAGAAACATTGACCAACTAACATTAATCAGTTCACTATTTTAATATTACTATAGCGCTATAATTTCAGTTTATGTATTAACTGTGTTCAGCTTCACATGTATATAGTACTATAATAATGTTATATGCAATCTGAGCTTTAACTGTCATCTTGCATGGGCTGTACGGTTACAGGCTCGTAAGTATCACAAGATGTTTGTTCAAGCTGCACCTCTGAAGCATCGTCCCCTGCTGTAGAGGGTTGAGGGTTTCCAGGCCCATAAGCATCACACGGTGTTAGTTCAAACTGTACCTCTGAAGCACCGTCCTTTGCTGTAGAGGGTTGAGGGTTTCCAGTGGTGTCTTTCAAGTTTGCCTCTTGATATGCACTGATGTAATCATAGTCATGATCAGGAAGCTCATCAAGAACAATGTCAGGCTTTCTGCATACCATGGGTGAATATAAAATTCATAATATTGAACTGATGAACTCACATATCTAGATCTGGTGGGCTACTTTCATTGATGCTCAAAGTCTTTGATCTCAAAGCAACCACCAAAATGACGGCCACCAATAGAGCAACTATAAGAGCCAATGATCCAATCACAATGCCAATCACAGCACCTACACTCAAAAGTGGAGTATTATCTGTGTTTACTGTTATTATCAACGTGCGATTAGTGAGATCCTCAGGGCATTCGGGACTATCAAGATTGGCAATAATCACCGGACAAGTGCTGTTGATGCGAAGTCCTGCACTCTGCACAATGATGTTGGGAGTCTCTTTGCTCCATCGATCAATAAAAGAGCCAATCGTGAGAGCCGAGATCGTTTGACTACTATGTCACATGATTTGGAGAGTTCTCAAAGCAGCGGATAAATGGTCTTGAGATAAGAGAGGTGTTGAAACCACATTGACAAAGCTTATCGACACCGTGGGAAAATTCGTTAGTGATGTCGCTGGTTTTGACAGCTGTTTCTGACTGAGTATATGCTCCACAATTAGAACTGATAATGAGTCTCAGCTGAATGTGAAGACCTACAATAAAGGGAGTCATGATTGCTTCAACAGTCGCATTCACAGTTATCCAGTTCACTATTCAGTGATTTCGCAGAGCATTATTAAACGATTAATAGGAACTAGCTTATTATATACTGTACTCTTAAAAACTGCTTACTCTTGAAATCAATGTCATAGCTTGAGTTAACAGTAATTTGGTACCCATCAGAGCTCACAGTGACCTCACATCTGTACAGTCCAGCGTCTGACAGGAACAATGTGTCAAAGGTGAGAAGACCAGAATTAGTAGTAAGTGGCAGTTGTCCTCTGAACCAGTAGTAGGAAATGATGAGCTGAAGTGAGTCAGTCTCAGCCACAGTGCATAATAAGGAGAAGCTCTGTTCAATCATTGGAGCACCACTTGGAGTTATAGCTGCAGCAAAACATTGACCTCAACACAATAATCAACTCACACACAATTGTATAAGTCTGTACTTATCTAGCTCCTTATACTTAGTCATTCATGCAGGATCGAGAAAATGCAGTACATGTATTGCAAGTGTTTATTTCTCTGCATGCAAGCGGACTCAATCACGCACAAGCTGTTGACGTTGACACAGTGTTGTACACCTTACCATCTTGTAAGCATGAAGGGCTAGCTTCCTCCCACACTCCCTCCTCACAGATTCTTAGATGACTTCCAATAAGAGTTACCGAAACAATTATAATAAAAATTTTGATCTGAATTAAAAATTTTAATCACTTACGGATACATCTTGGAGCTTGGTTATTAAACTCTCCAATAGCATCCAGTCCATTATCATCCACACAAGTTCTAGTCACAGACCCCCCTAGGGAGAGGTCCAGAACAAACCCAGCGTCACAGTTATAAGTAGCCACAGTGCCCAGATCATAGTTAGGTGTGTTGTTGGGAGCGTAGTTTATGAATCCATTGATAATAGGGTCGAGGGGAGGACACTCAATAGCTAAGTACAGAAAAGAGAACATTTACGTGTAAACAGCATGTTGATCTGGCAGTACTATATAAAATCACGTCAAACACATTCCAAAATGCATTAGCTATCGCGTATAGCGGGTATATTTCGAAGTATAAATGTTCGTGGTTTTCGCTGATCTAGCATCTACCGCGAACATTTACACCCACGAATTCAATATCGCATGCATGTATGCTGTAGAAAGGCTGCTATTCCGCAAAAATTAAATGTACGAAAAACTTTCCAACGGTCATTCTACGAAACTTTATACCCTGGAATTATACCCGCTATATAGCTATTCTGGGTGCTACCATGTATAATTTCAATTATAATTATGGTAAGTTATAATGGTATGTTCTTATAAGCTGCAGTACTTACGAACACAAGCAGGCTCCTGGTCACTAAACATTCCCACAGCATCATTGTTTCCATCGTCAATACACGTCCTCACTTCAACACCAATAGAGAGATCTAAAGTGTAGCCATCATTGCAGCTATAAGTTGCTGTAGTACCGAGGTCAAAGTCAGGGGTCACGTCTGTGGCATAGATGATCATTCCATTAGCGAAAATGAACAGAAGAGGACACTCGATAGCTGTATTGAGAGCACAGAATTAACAAGTCAAATGAACTCACAAAATATGCTACGTTATACGATTAATCTCAATTACTTACGGATACATGTAGGAGCCTGTCTATCAAACTCTCCAATGGCATCCAGTCCATTATCATGCACACAGGTTCTAAACGCAGATCCCCCTAGGAAAATGTTCAGAACAAACCCAGCATCACAGTCATAAGTAGCCTCAGTGCCATGATCATAGTTAGGTGTAGTGTCGGTAGCGTATGTGATGACTCCATTGGTAATAGGGTTGAGGGGAGGACACTCAATAGCTGTGTATATAATAGTTGTACCATGGATATCAAGGGTGTATTGGATTTGTATTACTACCGAGGGCAGTTGTATATATTATCCAACCTATTTACAACTGAGTATAGTAATGAACACTCTTTGATCTGTGCCATGAATATGCACACAGTGCGTGCGCTTGCACTTGACAAACCACATTTACAATGAGGTCGGGTAGTTTTAGTGAATCTGATTGGATACTGAAGAATTGTGTGATCCGAGTGGGTATACACATTTCAGTAATGTTCTTTAAAAGAGAAATGTTTTTAACGGTGAAGGGTGGGCTTTAGGCTGACCACAACCATAATTATGTACCTAGGGTACATAAATGCATGTACACCCTAGCAGGGTACATGGGATTTGTACCCTGGAGTATCCTGAGAGTTTCAATGGATATTCCTTGGTGTCAGAGAACATCATGATATACAAGGTAAAATGTACAATGCAATAGCAAGGTTACTGTCAAGTACAGCTTCAGAAATTAAAAACACAATAACTACGCACGCACAAATGAATCTTGACCTACAGATAGCCATACTAGCCAAAATCCCATAATTAAAATTATATACAGTGTTATTAGTAGGCAGTCTAATAATTTATTGAAAGCTGGCAATCAATAAATATGACTTACAAATACATCTTGGAGCTTGGTTATTAAACTCTCCTATAGCATCCAGTCCATTATCATCCACACAATTTCTAGTCATAGACCCCCCTAGGGAGAGATCCAGCATCACAGTCATAAGTAGCCACAGTGCCCAGATCATAGTTAGGTGTTGTGTCGGGAGCGTAGGTGATGACTCCATTCTCAATTCCATCGAGGGGAGGACACAGAATTGCTGTGTGTACAGACGAGTTAACAAGTGTAAGCTGTATGTACTTGCGCTAACAGTAGATTCAACGTCACTATCGTAAGCTGTACGAAAACTTAAAAATACTAAATGGGTAGTTCGCACGAAAATTTGCACGAACGAAAAATATCCGCTATACAATAATATTATATAAAACAGCGGAAAAATATTCCAAGAAGTTCATGGTGGATAACTCACGGATACAGCTTGGCTCCTGACCACTCCACACTCCAATTGTATCCATTCCATTCGTCAATACAAGTTCGTACTTGACTAGACGCAGTTACATCAAGAAAGAACCCAGCATCACAAGTGTAGGTTGCATCAGTTCCCAGATCAAAATTAGGGGAGATATCGGGAGAGTAGGAGATCATGCCATTAGTAAGGGTCGGTAGAAGAGGACACTCGATGGCTGTGTGTACAGAAGAGTTAACAATAATAATAGCGGTACAATGGGAAAATTGCAGTAGTAAACCATTACATTGATTACCAACTAAATTGTTTGTTGTCTTTTTAAAACTGACAACTTACGGATACATCTTGGTGCTTGTCCACTAAACACTCCCTCTGCATCATTATCCAAATCATCAAAACAAGTTCTAGTCATAGATCCCCCTAGGGAGAGGTCCAGAAAAAATCCAGCGTCACAGTCATACGTAGCCACAGTGCCCAGATCATAGTTAGATGTGGTGTCGGGAACGTAGGTGATGAATCCATTGGCAATGGTTGTTAGAGGAGAACACTCGACAGCTGTGTTCAGAAAAGAAAATATTTACTAAGTGTCAGCAGTATCTAACAGTACCGTATATAAAATTGCGGCAAACACGTTCCAAAAATGGGAATAATCAGTTCAGTAAACACTGTGAGTTCAGTAAGCCAGTAAAGGTAAAGGTAGCAATAAAGTCACTTACGGATACAGCTTGGCTCCTGACCACTCCACACTCCAATCACATCCATTCCATTATCGTCAATACATGTTCGTACTTGACTAGCCGCAGTTACATCAAGAAAGAACCCAGCATCACAAGTGTAAGTTGCATCAGTTCCCAGATCAAAATTAGGGGAGATATTGGGAGAGTAGGAGATCATACCATTAGTAAAGGTCGGTAGAGGAGGACACATAATATAGCTGCACAATGGGAAAATTGCAGTAGTTATATATTATAGTTTCAGAGATAATCGATGTAACATTTACGATCACCCCTATTTTCACTGCATGCAGAAAGGCTGCTATTCCGCAAAAATTAAATTTGCGAAAACCTTTCCAATGGTCATTCTGCAGAAGTTTATCCTAGAAATATACCCGCTATATAGCTATTCTGGGTGCTCATAATCATGGATTGCCCAATTTTATGGTAAGTTATAATGGTATGTTCTTATAAGCTGCAGTACTTACGAACACAAGCAGGCTTCTGGTCACTGAACACTCCCACAGCATCATTGTCTCCATCGTCAATACACGTCCTTACTTCAACACCAATAGAGAGATCTAAAGTGTAGCCGTCATTGCAGCTATAAGTTGCTGTAGTATCGAGTTCAAAGTCAGGGGTCACGTCTGTGGCATAGAAAATCATTCCTTTGGGGAAAACAGGCAGAACAGGACACTCGATAGCTGTATTGCGAGTAACAAGTCAAATAAATACAATTATTATGCTACGTTACAATTACTTACAGATACATGTAGGAGCCTGTCTACTAAACTCTCCAATGGCATCCAGTCCATTATCATGCACACAGGTTCTAAACGCAGATCCCCCTAAAGAGATGTCTACCAGCGTCACAGTCATGTGTAACGTCGGGAGCGTAGGTGATGACTCCATTCTCAATTCCATCGAGGGGAGGACACAGAATTGCTGTGTGTACAGAAGAGTTAACAAGTGTAAGTTGTATGTATACTTGGGCTAACAGTAGATTCAACGTCACTATCGTAAGCTGTACGAAAATTAATGTGTAGTTCGCACGAAAATTTGCACGAACGAAAAATATCCGCTATATACAATATTATGATATTATTCAATATTATTAAAACAGCAGAAAAAATATTCCAAGAACTTTATGGTGGATAACTTACGGATACAGCTTGGCTCCTGACCACTCCACACTCCAATTGTATCCATTCCATTATCGTCAATACATGTTCGTACTTGAGTAGCCGCAGTTACATCAAAAAAGAACCCAGCATCACAAGTGTAGGTTGCATCAGTTTCCAGATCAAAATTTGGGGAGATATCGGGAGAGTAAGAGATCATGCCATTAGTAAAGGTCGGTAGAGGATGACACATAATAGCTGCACAATGGGAAAATTGCAGAATATATAGTTTCGGAGATAATCGATGTTACATTTACGATCACCACTATTATTTTCACTTCTAGGGAAATATTTTAATAATGTTGTAGCGTATTCTTACAATAGTATCAGCACACTTTCTTAGCTAAATGCACCGTATACTAGCTACAAGAATACAGCATAGGGTGTACATACCTTCTTCCTCAATGATGGTAGCGTTGGCAGTGTCTAGATCCAGGGACACTCTGTCCATAGTAATGATGGTTAGTATACCTTGAAACATTTCATTGTTCTCGAACTGTTGATCAGGAGTCAAATCAACTGCAATTCCTATGGTTTGCATGCCTGCCCTCAGAATGATTGGCATGTTGATAATTGAAGTGTAGTCTAGACCAGCCATAGCAGTAAAATCTATTTGAATGGGTGGGTGCGTGGTGAATGTACTATTGATATGATTATGTGTGTCATACATAAACCTGCTATCAGACCGTCCGCAGTCGAGAAGGACAACTCAATATCTCTGTTTAATGTATGGTTACTAGTCACTATAGTCAGAGTGATAAGATTGAATTAAAAAAACGTTCAGCTTACTAGTGTTAGCTCTTGCAAATGGTCTGGTAGTTGGTAGAGGCCTAAAATCTTCAGTAGCCATCATGGGTGTCAGAACTAGTGAGATATTGGAGGCCAGTTCTACCTCATTGGCCACTGTTACCTCAACGGGGATGAATCTATTACCCTCATCTACAACTCTCTCGCTCTCTCTCAACCGAAAAACGAGGGCTAAATGGAACAAGAATTGCGTAATTTGCATATTTGTAAATTTTGGTTATACCTGTGCTATCTTGTATAATAAACTCCTGCCTACTTCGAAAGAACACATTTTGTAAAGATGATTCAAAATCTCCCCTTTGGCCATTTGCCACACCAATTGCAAGTAGGGTCAACTCCAACACAAAAGTCTCATCTAGTTCCAATGCCACTCTGTCTGCTTGGAAGGTGATGGAGGTAGTTCCACCAGGGTTGAGAGGTAGAGAAACAACACTCTGACCTATACCAAACTCCTCTGCTGAAGCTGTTAGTGTGGAAGTAAGCAACATATAAACTCTGTTATTTACAATAAAAATACCTGTTCCTTCCCCATTGTAGTCAATGGCCATCCTAAGCTGTGCATCAGATGGACCCTTGAAGTATGCAAATGGAACATCATAAGGAAATTATGCCTCTGGTCTAGTGAAGGTGTCAGATCCAAAGCCTTATACTACACACATGCAGTGACGATACAAGAAAAATACAGAGTGGTTTAGCTTGTTAAATAGCAACAATCTATATGGCTAGAGAGTATACATAATTATAATAATTATTTAAAGCAAAAAACTAGTATTGTTATTATTATGCTATAGCTACAAATTAACACTTACCTATGCACTGGAAGCATTGACCACCATCATTGTAATACATTCCTGCATTATTATTGACACAACAGTCCTCAGCATTGGAAGAAGGTCCCCCCACAACAAGAGTAGCACAGCCAGGATCAGTGAAGCATCCAGTGAATTGGGCCTGAGCTGCAATGCAAAGATTGTATATCTGTAGACCTATAATGTACATCTAGCTATTGAGCATGCATGTCTTACCAGCAGAAATGGAAATGAGTAAGATGATCAATGTCAGTAGGAGTTGATTTGAAACTCCCTTCATGTTTTTGATTTTCTGCTCCTGCTAGGTAATTCTTGCTAATACACTACACAGCAATTTCAAGTCTCAGCTATAGGCCACACATTAGACTAGTGGAGGCTGCACACCTGGTATAGTTCTATTTAGAGAGCTAGATCTATTTGTTGCATGTTTGAGCAAAATATCGAAGAAACCAATGACAGTGCAAATATTAACATAATGGCATATTGCACAACAGTGAAGCCTGGTATAATGCATCAAAGCTAGTCACCACTTAATATCATGGGATGGATTTATGGATGGATTCACATGTATTACGTATTAGTTATTGCATTATCTCGTACAATATGTACGTAGTAAATCAGTGGTCAACTCGAGGCCTACGACCCTCGAGTTGACCACTGATTACTATACTGAGCCAATATCTGGCACTCTTCTGTGCTCATGCAATAACTAATAATTATGCAAATCCATCCCATCATTATATATATATATAAATCCATGCTTAGATTTATCACCCCTCATGTGTGCTTAGATATTATTACACCTTCATGTAATTATAAATCAAGGCAACCCATCACTATGGGGGGGGTGCCAAATGTGTAAAAAAATTGCTCGTATTTAACATAGTTACAGTCAGCTTTAGCAAAACAACTGTCAATGATCTTAAAACTATAACGCTCAATGCAAAATTAAGGGCTATTAAAAAAAAAAACACATGAAGAATTTACTGAGAATTACAGTAACATGCACACTTAAAAAGCAGGTCAGTGAAATATCCAATGCAGGCAATATGCAATTTAACATTGATTTTTTTTCTGTCATGATAATGTGCCGCATGCATTGAGTGATTATTAGTTCAGGTAGATATTTAGTTCGAATTTTCTCCGAATGCTGCATTAGAAATTTCACCGTAATCCCCAATGCATGTATTATAATAATGTGACAGGCTCTGGGAAAACAGACCATGCTTAGTGTGCCCATACCTCGTTCTATGCCTGAGTTATGCGCGTTGGAAACTCGAAGTTATAAAACAGCAATATTGAGTACTCCATCAGACATCAAAGTGCGTCAGGTAAAAGGGCGTGTAATGCACAAACAAAACAAGATTGAATCAAACTAATTAGACACACTAACATATGGCCATATGGGACTATACTATCCAGTGAAAACTTGGATAGGCTAAGTCGTTTCCAGTCCGAGCAGTGATCACTTGAAAAAACTACCGTTTGCGCCAGAACGTAATGATCCCCGTTTTTGCCAAACTACACAGCTATAGAGCTAACTGACACAAGCTGAGTATAATATAGATATAGAGTGCAGTACAGAATGGAGCAATTCTCAGAATCAGGCAACCTTGCAAAGCGGAGCTACACTTGTTTCTTTGTGAGGGTTGTAAAGTGCTTAGTCAGCAATGCTCCAGCTATAATTATATAGCGCTTATAGCTAAAGGTGCAAATCGAATTTTTCGGTGTTTTTCAAGTGATCACTGCTCGGACTGGAAGCAACTTGGCCTATCCAAGTTTTCGCTGGATAGTAGTCCCATGGCCATCTGTTAGTGTATCTAATTAGTTTTTTTTGCACTTTTATGTCTGACGGAGTTCGGCGAATTACTTATTAATGGTGGCTGCTTAGACAAAGCGCTTTGGTGGAAAGAGTTGGATTCAGAGCATCAGATTTTGCAGAGAGGTAGTAGAAAGACTATAGATAACTATAAGCCAAGAAAAAAATTTATGAGATTATACAGTATAGTCTATAAATCTGGTTATTGTTCAATATCAATATCTGCATGCTCCAATTGGTCTGTTTTCCCAGAGCCTGTCATTATACGTGCATATAATCATATGCATGAGGAGGAACAGGAGAAACATTTAAACTATAAGTCAGTTCACTAACATTTTAGTAATACTATCCGTTTTATAGAACTATATGTTCAGCTTCCTATAATTATTATCTCTTCTGTGCAATTAATAACTATTGCTTTAACTGTATGTCATCCTGCATGGGCTGTATGGTTACAGGCTCGTAAGTATCACAGGATGTTTGTTCAATCTGCACCTCTGAAGCATCGTCCCCTGCTGTAGAGGGTTGAGGGTTTCCAGTGGTACTCTTCAAGTCTGCCTCTTGAAATACACTGATGTAATCATAGTCATGATCAGGAAGCTCATCCAAAACAATTTCAGGCTTCCTGCATAGGTGGGTATATGACATTCATTATAATTATTAATAAACTGAGAACTCACATATCTAGATGTGGTGGGTTACTTTCATTGATACACAAGGTCTTCGATTTATATATCCGATACCTCAGAGCAACCAGCAAAATGACGGCCACCAATAGAGCAAGTATAAGAGCCAATGATCCAATCACGATACCAATCACAGCACCTATACTCAGAGTATTATCTGTGTTCGCTGTTATTATCAACGTGCGATTAGTGAGATCCTCAGGGCATTCGGGACTATCAGGATTGGCAATAATCACCGGACAAGTGCTGTTGATGCGAAGTCCTGCACTCTGCACAATGATGCTGGGAGTCTCTTTGCTCCATTGATCAATAAAAGAGCCAATTATGAGAGCCGAGATCGTTTGACTGCTGCTCAGAACTGCTCTGTATGTCACATGATTTGGAGAGTTCTCAAAGCAGCGGATAAATGGTCTTGAGATAAGAAATGTGTTGAAACCACATTGACAAAGCTCATTGACACCGTGGGAAAATTCATTAGTGATGTCGCTCGTTTTGACAGCTGTTTCTGACTGAGTATATGCTCCGCAATTAGAACTGATAATGAGTCGCAGCTGGATGTGAAGACCTACAAGGAAGTCATGTTCTTCGAAAGTCACACTCACAAAGATTATAGTTATCCAGTTCACTAAATAATAGTTAGGCATGCACTGTTTTGGAGGTGTCTAGAAGCCCAAATACACTGATTTAGTACAGGGTACTACAAGTGGCTGAGGGCTTCTAAATCACATGCATGGACACCGACAAAACAGTGCCTAGACACTATAATTAGCGCATGCACAAACCGCTTGACTACAGTACTGACAACGGAATACTAGATACTAAGTAAATTGCAGGTATATACTAAGTACCTCCTCTGAGGCACTTTTCCCATGTAATTCCCATGTAGATCTTATTTACTATAGTGTCTAATCACAATGATTTTGCATGGCATTATTAAACAATCAAAGGGAACTGCTTATTATAATTATATAGTGTACTTTTAAAAATTGCTTACTCTTGAAATTAATTTCATAGCTTGAGTTAACAATAATTGTGTGCTCATCAGAGCTCACAGTGACCTCACATCTGTACAGTCCAGCGTCTGACAGGAACAATGTGTCAAAGGTGAGAAGACCAGAATTAGTAGTAAGTGGCAGTTGTCCTCTGAACCAGTAGTAGGAAATGGTGAGCTGAAGTGAGTCAGTCTCAGTCACAGTGCATAATAAGGAGATGCTCTGTCCAATCATTGGAGCACCACTTGGAGTTATAGCTGCAGGAACACCACACAATTACTTAGTCGGTCAGCAATTGCAAAATTGCAAGTTCTCAAGTGACTGTACAATGTGTGTTTATTTATCTTCATGTGAACTCAATCACATTATCACAAGAAAGACATTGACACAGTGTTGTACACCTTACCATCTTGTAAGCATGAAGGGCTAGCTTCCTCCCACACTCCCTCCTCACAGATTCTTAGGTGACTTCCAAGAAGTGTGAACCCATCATTACAAGTGTAGGTGGCAACAGTATTATGAAGTCCTTGAGAAGTATTGTAGGTGATCATTCCGTTGAATAATGGTGGAAGATTGTCACATAGACCTGTCAATAGTTACCGAAACAACAATTATGACACAGACTATACAGTATAGTACAGTAATAGCCATGTGTGGTGCTGTACTGTAACCTCAAAAATTGTTCACTCAGTCAAAAAAAGCCTAGTCAGCAATATAAGCAAAAGGGGGGGTTCAATGGAACCCCTGGAACCCCTCTGGATCCGCCACTGCTATACGTATATGTATAATAATATGGAGGTACTAGAAGGCTTTACAGAACTAGTTGTACCGGTAGTTTACTTACGTGTACAGTCGAGTTCAACTTGGGAAGATGTTCCATTTCTCACAAAGACTCCGCCCTCTCCCTGTACTATCTCGCCACACTCGAGCAAGATCAGCTCACCGGGTAGTGGGAATTTAGTGGATTCTCCAGGGCTAGTAGTTACTGGACTGAATCCATCGACACATTCAAACATAGCTGAAGCTCCAGCAGGAAATGGTGGGACAGGTTCAGTGTTGTAGGTCACTATTGAATTCGGTGGAGCTGAGATCGCATCACATGCAACTGCAGAAAAAACCATTGGAGTAAAAATCTCTAATAATAAACTAATATTCCCCCTCCATTTAATTTACGGTCACAGATTGGTGTTTGCGGTGGATCAAATACTCCTGTTCCCTTGTCTGATTCCACACAAGTTTTACTATCAAGTCCGCCAGTGAGAGCGTAGCCAGAGTTGCAGAAGTAAGTGGCCAAGAATATAATTATAGCTGCATCAACAACGGGTTACTAAACGTGTTATAAATACCGTACCCTCGCAAAAATACGCCCCCCTGCAAGAAGTTTATTAGGGGACTGGGCTAGGGTTAGGGTAGGGGTTATAGAGTTATAATCACTAACGATGAGTTTTCACTTGAATATACATCCACCCGCACCAGCGGCCTCAAAGGCTTACACTTGTTGCTATGGTTATTTTGTATTTTCATTTCAATGTATAGTATGAACATTTCATTGACAACAACAATGTGAAGTAATGCATGAGTATGATAAGAATGAACATGGATAAGTAGACTCTAGACTCTATTCGTTGCTCATCAGATTTAGCAGCAGGAATTTCCTCGAAGGATGGACAAAGTTGCAAGCCATACTCCTAGCGAGCTATACTACTATAGGTACTTCGTTTCAGCAAACCCCGCAAAATTGGGTAATGAGTTTGTTCTCAGATTTGTGTTGTTCCCTTTCTTTGCGTATAGAACTATTGTTCCCTGTATAATTGTACATCTTCAAGGGCACATGTTATAATGTATGTTTAATCTTGGTGCAGCAAGGAGTAGAACCGAGTAGAGTCTACCTAGCTACACCTAAAACACTGCTGCTTTCTTCACTAAAAGCATGTGGCATTTAGCTACTGCGCATGCTCAAACTTGGAACCGGTGGGCGCATAATCGAGTTAAAATAATTATACCGTTGTGCAAGAACTTCAAAGCAAAAGAGGGGATGGGTGTGTATTTAAGATGGGACTATTTTGCGAGGGTACAGTAATGTCAATTAAGGGTTCATCTATTGGTCAAACTAAAAAAACATTTGCAAGGTGAAACGTTGCTATAGGATTGGCCAGGAAAAGTACGCAAAAGCGTAGAAACAAGAAATTCAAAAGTTGATTATGAAGGATACTACGTATCTTAGAATAAAATGGAGTCGTCTATACTGGTGAACATTACACAGAAACAAACCTTCATTATCAATGATGGAGATGACAGTGGTGTCCCCGCCAATAACCACGCCCTCAGGGGTGACCCCTGTGATAACGAGGGTAAATGATTCTGTGTCCTCCACGATGGTATTATCGACAATCATTCCCTCAAAACAAGCACTTGTGGCGCCAGCTGGGATAGTCAGTGAAGTCGGGATGGAGCTGGAATTGATGTCTGTGTGTATGTGTGTGTGGGCGGGGGTCAAGTGATACATTGTGCCATAAAAATTACAACTATATTGAATGTCTTTAGTAAAATTAATAATGAGTATACATAATTGAATAATTGGAAGTATGATTTTAGTATACGTACCTCCTGGAAACACAGCGGATCCATCTCTGGCTTCAATCGTCACGGTAACAGGTAGTAGGGTGACTCGGTCGAGAGTGACACACATCGTGAAGTTACCCACATCTTCGTCCACTGTTAGTTCAGGGCGGTCAAAGATCACCGTGACAACTGTGTGTGTGAGGGGTGGATGGGTGGGTGTAATGTGTGTGTGTGTGTGAGGAGGGGGCCGGGGGTGATGTGTGTGTGTGTGTTTGTGTGTGAGGAGGGTAATGTGTGTTATATTATTATATCATTGTGTACGAATATAATTATTGGGTAATGATTTAGCTCACCATCATCGTCCCGGACATTGACTGTTGTCGTATCGACCATGCCAAAAGTCACGCCCTCAGGGTTACCTACAATGTCGAGACTACCGATGTAACTCTCAATTGCCTCAAGTGCAATATCATCGTCTATCAGAGTGAACTGCACTATGATGGAATTGTCGGCATTTGGACCAGCTTCAAATGTCACCACTTCGTTGAATCCAGAGGCAGAGATTACCACGTCCGTTTGAGTGCTGGGACCTGTGATGGTGTGTGGAGTGTGGAGTGGGTGTGATGGTGTGAGGGGTGGGTGTGTAGGTCAAAATGTGGTATAGACAAGTGTGAAGCCGTGATCGTCTAGAGGTTAGGACATTACGTTGTGGCCGTAATAACCCAGGTTCGAATCCTGGTCACGCCATTCTTTTTGCCTATCACATGTATATTTTTAGGAGGCTAGCTTAATTAGTGGGTGTGGTCTTACCTCCGATGACTTGTACGGAGAATGGTTGGTCAGTGACTCCGGTCTTGACTACGACCACGCTGCTAGTGATTCCGTTCTCAGTGAATGTGTACATAGGACGTTCAAACATCACCAAGACCACTGCACGGGGTCACATGATAAATGTACGAATAGACGTTTTGTAAATCTTTCAACCAATTTTCAAAACTCCTCATTACTGTACGCTAGCCAAGCCCACTCACTATCGAGCTCTTGAATAACAACAGTAGCCACGTCGGATACCAAAACTACATCATCATCGCTAGTGAGTGTGACGTTGAAGGTCTCTAGTCCCTCTACCACACCGTCGTCCACAGGCAGCACCTCCACACAGACACGAAATACACCCGGACCAAAGATAAGGTGCTCCACAATCGCATTATAGTCGGCAGGGGCTGATAGGGGGGGGGGGGGGGGTGAAAGTAAAAGTTGAATAGCCGCCAGCTAAATTGGTGCTCTATATAGCTATACAGTACATTGTTACAGTCTACATAATTATATTGGGCAGCCAACCAACCATGCAGTTACTATATATGCATTATTTGATTGCTTAACACAATTAATCACTTACCAGTGGCTGTTCCGCCAGAGCTGCGGATAGTAACGACTACCTCATGATCAAGAGAGGGGGAGTTGGGCAATAACCTAGCACAGATCATCGCCGTTACGTTCTCAAAGGCCGGGTACATCTCTCGCTCAAAGCCAATCCACACAACTGTGTGTGTGTGTGTGTGTGTGTGTGTGTGTGTGTGTGTGTGTGTGTGTGTGTGTGTGTGTGTGTGTGTGTGTGAGTAATTTCATGCATCGGTACAATCACGAACTTGTGCATGTACGTACAAAAAAATAATACCTAGAAATTAATTAGTATAATTACACTAACCGTCATTATCTTCAATAGTTATGGTGGCCTCAGTTGGAGCAATGGTGACTCTGTCTGTGTTAGTGAGTAGAGACAGGTCAGCAAAGAAGTTCTCTAGTGGTTCAGATACTCCGTCCTCAGAAATGAGAACAGAGACATCTCCGACATCAGTGGTGGTCGTGAATGTTAGTGGCTGTATCACGCTCGAGTAGTCAGCATCGTTAACAGCTGTACAGAAATTAATTATCTTTGCATATAAGTATACATGAATTCACAATCCATATAACGTTCACAGAAATATTATGTATACATAGGAGGACACTTAATCCAGAAAAAAGGTTGTTCAATTATGGAGCGTTTAGTACCGCACAATTGTAATTGTTATCTACAGCTTTACATTATTGTAGAACTTACAAGAGGCTGATCCATATCTTGTGGTGACTTGCACCTGGATCTCTGCATCTAGCATACCGGAGATGACTGCCACCTGGAGACCAGCGTTACCATCACCCTCACTCACCATGACACCAGTCTCAACAAAACCAATTGTGATAACTGCAAAGAGCGAAAAAAATGTGAATCATGGCTAAACGTAAGAAGTCGCTCTCACCATCTTCGTCAGCAATATTGACAATAGCAGCTCCAGGAGCCACAGTGATACGCTCCAATGATGCTTCATTGAGAGTGGCCAAAAATATTTCTAAATCTTCATACACCATATCGTCCAGAATGCGGACAGGCACTGGGATACTGGTGATGGTCGAGGTGAAGGTGAGGATACGGGTCACGGCAGTGTAGTCAGAGCCATCTGTGTGGGTGTGAATGAGTGTGGGGAGGGGAGGGGGGTAATACGTTAACCTCTGCTTGCATGTATAACAAAAGCACTGCGGGTATCGTGGAAAGCTAGCTGCAAATGTGCAAGAAAATGACCCTGATTGATGCCTAAGAAGATTGTCAAAGTCCATAATTAAATGGCTGCTGAATTCTCATGAAACAGTGCAGCTTTGCAGGTCTTTCGATCTCGCAGCTAACCAATAGCTAGCGTTTTAGTCCAGAGCTAAATACTAAGAAGAATAGCCAACAGATGGAAGTCAAAGTAGCAAAACTAGCCATACAGTAACTCGGGAAGGATAATAATGCTTTAAAAATTGAATTTCAAGTAGAAGCCTATGGAGTGTAGCTCTTACTTGCACTTCATTTCTTATTTGAGCCGCTGTAGCAGTCTAGATACACACACAGATACTACCTCACTGTGCATGTACACACCGAGGCATAATAGTCTAGTAGTTTCTCTTACCAAAAACTGTCACATTTTGGTTGGAGAAGAAGATATCAACTGATACTCCATCAGCCAGTTCTCCACTGATGATTTGCACTGTTATTGGAGCATCGCCAATGTCTTCAGTCACATCATACACCTCCTGAGGGAATCCAATCACGAGCACTGTGTGTGTGTGTTTGTGTATGTGTGTGTGTGTGTTTATGGGGTGTGTATATGTGACTGCATAAAATTAATAGAAGTGTGGGGCCGTGATTATCATAGATAGTTATAGGACATTAATTGTTGTGGCCCTAATTATAATAATTGGTGTCACCACTATGCCTCACTATATAAAACATTACACATACTTACCATCCTCATCGTTGATGTTGAAGACGCTGGTTGGCACATCGATTATCACAAAATCATCGTTGGAGGTCAATACAAGGTCAAATGATTCGGGTAACTCGTAGCGATCGTCGTTAGTAACAGTAACAGTGAAACAGGCGCGGTTAGTATCGGGGTCAAAGGACAAATCAACGCTGAATTGTTCATAGTCTTCACCAGCTGTATGTAATAGAAGATAGTTATACATGCAAGCAATACACTTCATTGAATTTTGTTTTCAATGACTGATATGTAATACATCATTATAGGGACGTACCCAAGGCGGACCCGTCTCTACTGGCAACAGTGACGATGACCTCTCTAGCGAGAACGCCCTCAACAACCACTACACACACCTCCACATCCCCGGCAGTCTCCAGCTCAGTCCTTTCAGGAATCTCAAATACAACTTGAATACCTACGAGAATTAACGGAGAGAGGACTGTAAAATGATTAAATCCCATTTGTGTATGTTTGGGAATTATGAGCCATAATTTCATAAGCTTGCGGGCTCAGTTGCGGTTAGCCCGAGGCGAAGTCGAGGGAACTAACCGTATCCAAGGTGGTTACTAAGACGCATATTCTACTCTTAGGTGTGGTCTATCTAACTTGGACTTCATTGCACAGGCACGGGGCGTGGTTACAAAAGGCCAGGTTTGAATGCGTTAGCAACTGAATTCGTGCGAGCTGGAGGACTGTGAGAGACACCATGCAGTTGACAAAAAGACGAAATGAAAGATGACAGTAAAACTTAGTAGAGTTTGTGAAACGTTTCTTGAAGCTACTGGAAAGAACAGACAAGTACTAATAGATTCTAGGCTATAACTGACTGCAACACTACAATAAGAAGAATGATGGTGGAGTGGAGGTGTCACTTTCACTAAAATTTCATTCCATTTTTTGATAACTTCCTCAAATTATTGGTCACTTCCTGTAGAAAATACGCGTCCACTTCCTGTATAATAAGTGGGCTTCCTGTAATAACCATGTAATCTACTGTTTTTAGTCAATTACAATTACAGATGATGCAATGTAGTCTAAAGCTGTAGCTGCATAATAATTAGCTATGGCTGTTCAGTTTCTATAGCGCTTGCTGGATGATGGTAATAGGGTTCACCAGTAACTTTTCTTGTCTCTACGAGGAACACTGAGAGCCAATCCAACAATGATAGCTGCTGGAAAGTCACAAAGTCACATGACACTTTCAAGCATGCTCTTGCTCATAGAAAAATTAATTTAACCTAATAATAATACACCCAGGGATGAGCCACACTAGTCGGTGGTGCATGGTTGGGTGTAACCAAAAATAACCACCTCTTAGGCCTAGTTACCATGTTACAGGCTATAATTATATGAAAAAAGGCCAGCCACCACTTCAACAATTCTGGGCACACTCACTGCTAGCACGTACATGTAATACATGTACAAACATACTATGTACCTCAGTCATAATTATATTATACATGCACTAATAACTGATACACTTTTAATAAACAATAGTTTGACAATATCTTGCTGGAAAGGAATATACCATGAATATAATAGTAATAAGAAATGGTCCACTCACGAGTCATAGAGCAAACAGGTTCCATGCCAGAGAATGTTCCGTCAGATTGACAATCTCTAGTGTCGTCTCCACTGAGGACGAATCCATTTTCACAAAGGTAAATGGCCATAGTTCCGACATCATAATCAGGAGTGATATCAGGAGAGTAGGAGATCACTCCATTGGCTATCTCTGGCAGAGGGGGGCATTGTGCTGTGGGGAGAATAAAGCTGCATGAACCAATTATAAGGTGCAAACACAATTCTATTAACCCTTTCCCGGCTTTAGCCGTCATATGACGGCAGCGGTAGTGATAATGTTCAAAAAATCGTTGTGGACACTGTGTTGGAGCTATGCGCACGCTGTAGGTATACCAGCACATGCGCATTGAGCTGCTCTTTCATATGGTATTTTAATATCTTGCCTTGAGGTACGCTTTGTGCAGTACAGTCGAAAAAAGTGACCGTTTGATATAATGGCTACAAGATCTTCGTAGTACAACCTCAGCGAGGTTCTACTCAGTGTTGTTAATAAGGATGGCTCAATTAATTATTGGGATTTATTGTGGATTTCTTGTATATGTGATTATATCTTTTGGATGGTTACATATAAACTGATGAAACATTGCAATAATGTAGTCTTATCACAGATGAAGGAAGAGAAAGGGATTGGAAACGATGGGCGTGGTTGAATTCAGGCGCGTTACGGTGATGTAATCATTATCATTATTTAGGGATACATTGCGCGCGAGATTGGCGCCAATAAGAGAGGCTGCTGTGGCAGTGAATCAAAGCTTGCTCATCAAAGGGCTAAGATATCTTGCACAGGTTCCCTGGCCAATCCTAGCAATTTTTCACATTGCAAATGTTTTTCTAGTCGGATTCCCTTTCTTTTTCAGTACAGAAGTATAAATTTACGTATCATGACATGCATGCATGCATAAGTGGAACGTCAAGAGGCAGTACAGAAGTTCAAGAAGAGAAGACAGGACTAATCAGATATCTTCTCGAATATCTCTGGACTAATAATTAATAGTAATATTGCTTGATATGTTTAATTTGTGTTAAATGACAGCCATTTTAAGAGCATGATATCTAGCCAGTGCATATCGCATGCCTGTCAGAGAAAGAGAGCTAGAGAGCTGAACAGTGTGAAGAAAAGCAACATCTCTGGCTCAGGCTCAGGCTGGAAAAGCACAGCACTGATCGTTTTAGGTGCACGGTTTCTTAGCCACGCCTATCTATTATTTGCAACAACAGAGTCATTAAAGATGGCGGAATTGTCTTGGTAAGAGAAATAGAGACTGAGAGGTCATCTGCCTCGTGGAAGCAATCGCAAATCTGAAGAAGCGCTTTGTAATCCAGGTTGTAGTCGTTTGGAAACCCTGTGCAGAATGTCCTGAAGATGGTTGTACTTGGAGCAGACTGAATCTGAACTGTGCATGCATGCACACATGACAAGAATGACGTATAGCTAATAGTCAGTCACAGCAGTCCTCTTGCGTGTGTGTGAATATTTTAGGAGCATAAAACCAACAATGGAACTGCAGACCTGCATGGTCTACTAATTTCTTTTTCAAGCAGCAACACATCCCCAACAACTGCATGGCATGGGGTCCAAATTACTGCCATTTATCTCGAGAACTCACACTATATACTGTGGAGCAGCATGCAGGTATATAGGGGATGCCATTCTTTTTGACACCCTTCGTCTGTTAATTCTTAATTCGGAGGTTAATTCTTGCACTAAATGCATCTTTCATGCAAAGGCAACGTCCGTTGTCTGGAGTTTAGAGATGTCCGATTCGGGGTTGCAAGTATACACTATATAGTTAGATAGTAAAAGCAGTTGGTACAAGGCATGTTGTCCGCTACAACAGAGGGATCCGCGATTCCACGGTAGTAATATTATTGTACCCAAAAGATATTGCATATAATTATACATACATTGTATTATACGGAAAGCATGAACAACGATCGGCTATATAACCAGTGGTGGATCTAGAAAAAATGGTAGGTAGGTGCTGAGCAAGAGAGGCAAGGAGGATCCCGCGCAATTATTTACTTTCCAGAACCTACATAATTAAGCACACAATCAGGCCAGACCATCTCCCTGAGTCTCAAATCCAACTTTAGTGTGTACAAGCACTGGCTATAATAATTATTATTATCAGCTAATAGAAAAGCATGCACAATACCATGCACTTACTGCTATCCATGGTGGGGTCATCACCAGCTCCAAGCGATATATGAAGGAGGACAGACAATAGGAAAAAGCAACACAAATTTTGTGAGCTAGCCATAATAATTATAATAGCCTCTAAACTCGACAGAACCTTTCGAGGGATGGCATTATTTCTGGCTCACTATAATTATCTATATAGCCCATAATATAATACGACATCAATTGGTTGACACAGCTAAATTAAATAAATGGCAATTTTGTTATTATTATCTATATATACTTTCGACATCATGTATATCTATTGTTCGTCAGCCAAACCAACCGTAATTATACGCTCATAAATTATTCATTATACTCCATGCAGGTTTTTAGTCTCATTATAATGTATTATGTGTTTATCTGTTAAAGCAACACCATAGAACATGAGCTTCATTATAATACAACACTAAAACTTCCTCAGGCTCTTAATTATAATTGTAATTATCGTCATGCACCCAATAATTTTACTCCGAGGTGCTTGTGATGCACTAGCTAAGTATGTGGGTATAGGTGTTGCAGGTGTGTTGAAAATAACACTGAAAGTATTCTTTGTTCGGCTATAAAAATGTATTAGTCTACTATTGCTCTATATAGAGAGATATTATATACTTCAGCTATAATAGTAAAGTCCAACTCGCGCTTCCTGCTTTAGCTACCTCATTGATAGCCATTATTTCTCTAATTATCAATGAAATATTGAAATTATTTTTTTCTTGTTCTTTGTTGCCTCTAAGCACATGGTTGGCTGAATTTTTGTGGCTAATTACATTGATGACGGACCAATTTATAATTATATTCATAGTAATAAATAATGATAATACTGCTCACATCCGCTTATAATTTACTGGAGTCTCAGACGGGAAACTACAGTCTCATTTGGAGTGGCCTAAACAATGGAGCTACGAACAACACAGATTTTCGAACGATTTAGCACCACGGTAAGCAAAAACAAACAGCGATATGCAGAATCTGACCCTACACAAGCCGACTTACATGCCTTATGAACAAGCTGGGTTGAATAGCAACGTCGTAGCTCTTGCAATGATGACGTAATAATCCAGAAAACAAAAGTGTGCGATAGTTGGAATTTCGGAAAGAGTAATGTATCCCCAAACCGAGGTACTTGCCGCTTTAATTAGCTAATATCGAGCTTTCCATCAGCTTTAGTATGTCCTATTTAGTATGTAGTGAACATAAGCAACACTAAAATTACTTCACTGCTACTCAAAACAAGTTGTATACAACCATCCACGTGGGTGTTAAAAGTGCTGATTCAGCACTTACTGTTCGAAAGTTTATTGTTTGTAAGGCATGTAAGTCGGCTTGTGTAGGGTCAGATTCTGCATATTGCTGTTTGTTTTTGCTTACCGTGGTGCTAAATCGTTCGAACATCCGTGTTGTTCGAAGTTCCATTGTTTACTCTACTTATTTAATTGGTGTAATTATTAGATGGCCACATGCTAATAATTATTAGTAAAACCAGTAGGTTTTACATAGGATTGGCAGTGGGTTTGCCCGTGTTTAGCAATATTTCAATTATTTTGACTCATGTTCAAACTGTTCTATCTCTCAGAGGTAGGAAGATGTTTTACCTAAGGGGGGCAAACAATATGTTATACCAATATCACTGAGACACAATTTAAAATTCTCCAAAATATCTATTAGAGAGCAGTGCTGGCTAAGGGGGGCGAAAAAGCAAAATATTTGGCTGAGGGGGGCAACTGCCCCCCTTGCCCCCCTGGTTCCTACGCCTATGTATAATCTCTGCAGGGAAAGGCCACATCAAGAAACTGGCTGAACAGATAGTTTATTTAGCCTTTTCTCTCTTTGTATCTCTCATTTCATAATCCATAAACATTTTAATGAATGAATATTTTCATTTTAAAAATTGCACTATTTCTACGTTTCACCGCTCTTTGTCTGACTGACTGAGTAAGTAAGTGAGTAAGTAAGTAAGTAAGTAAGTTTCTTGCCCAGCATTTACTCCAAGTACAGCCATCTCCAGGACATTCTGCACAGGGTTTCCAAACGACTACAACCTGGATTACAAAGCGCTTCTTCAGATTTGCGATTGCTTCCACAAGGCAGATGACCTCTCAGTCTCTATTTCTCTTACCTAGACAATTCCGCCATCTTTAATGACTCAGCAATTGTGTTGTGGCCAATAATAATAGATAGGCGTGGCTAATAAACCGTGCGCCTAAAATCAGTGCAGCAGTGCTTTTCCAGAGCCTGAGGTGTTCCTTTTCTTCACACTGTTCAGCTCTAGCTCCCTTTCTCTGACAGGCATGCTATATGCACTGGCTAGATATCATGCTCTTAAAATGGCTGTCATTTAATACTGATTCGCAAATTCAACATAATTATCAAGCAATAAATTATTACTCTAATTATTAGTCCAGAGATATTTGAGAAGATATCTGATTAGTCCTGTCTTCTCTTCTTGTACTGCCTCTTGACGTTCCACTTATGCATGTCATGATACGTAAACTGTACTGAAAAAGAAAGGGAATCCGACTAGAAAAACATTTGCAATGTGAAAAATTGCTAGGATTGGCCAGGGGAACCGCAAAAAAGCGTGGGAACAAGAAATCAGACGAGAGCATAACTCCAATCCGTTACAACGTCATGAACATGTACAATACATAGTATATTAAATAATAGACTGTGTTCCAGATCCACCTATCAGCTTCCATCCACCACATCATTCACCAGTACGGTCCGTGCATGTTACTACGCATGGATGGACTGTGTGTACCTGTGCTCAACACTGCATGTATTAGGAACATCAATTCATCACAAATCATCATGATTATGTGCCCCACATTCTAAAATGGATGTATAATAAATATATATAGGGATTGGTCATCACTCCACCAGTAAAAATTGCGTGGCATATTGGCTGGGAAAACATGGGAAAACTACCAGTATACATGTGATTGACGTTGTAACGGATTGGAGTTATGCTCTCGTCTGATTTCTTGTTCCCACGCTTTTTTGTGGTTCCCCTGGCCAATCCTAGCAATTTTTCACATTGCAAATGTTTTTCTAGTCGGATTATATGAATGATTGATCAGAGAAACCTATTGACTGTTTACAAGTGTAGAACAGTATTATTTACCTTATCTTTTTTAGTGTTACGTTGTGCATTGTGCATTTGTGTGATGTTGGTCGCTGACATCAAAAAATCTGTGAATTAATATATTATATATTTAAAAGATAACTGCGTTGAATTTCTATGCATGCTATAGTTTTGAGGTGGGCCATGAGCACATGCATTATATAGACACATAATATGATATACTGATCGCCCCCCCCCCCCCCCCCCCAGCACCTGTCGTACCAGCCTCGATCCCAGGCCACACTTGTTCTGAGAGTGAAGGCCCTGTAATAGTTCAACATCTGTACAATCAGTTACTTAGTCCGAACCAGTAACTGGCACACCTCTCACATGCATGCACCTCCTGGAACAAGCAAGTCAAGTGCTGACAGATATTCTGTTCTAGTAACAACTGCACTAGATTTCTGTAAGTTATTGCATAAGGATTTTTGCACAACAAACATAAATCATCCCTTCATTAGTCTGAACCAGTGGAACCTCCATTAACGACCACCTCTGAAGAGCAACCACACGTTATATAACGGCCAAAAGCTCAGGTCCGGATTGAAACTACAATGACTTCAATGTAAAGCAACCTCTCAGGAGCGATGTCCCCAATAAGCTTTAGCAATGGAAAATATCCTCTCAGAATGGACAGCCACACCCAGAATTAGCAGAAAAATTATTGTTGAAATAGCATTATTTTCACAATCGTGAAAACCTAGCTGTAGCTTGTCCCTACAGCCTTTAAGAAGCAGTTAGCAAAGCTCCAAGATTTATTTGCAGCAAGAAATGACTCATAGAGCACACACAGCTGCATGGCAATCGAAACCTCCCAAGGAAGACCACCTCTCTATAACGGTCAAAAGGTTGTTCCCCAATGGTGTCCGTTTTATGGAGGTTCCCACTGTATAACCACACCTCTCACACCTCATGTGCATAATGGGAGGCAGGTAGTATCATTTTGATCACTATACACTCTCAAATACACTAAGTATATAATTCAACAGTGACTTTACCTCTTTGGGTACCGACTTGACTGCTTCAGTGTACGTTGATCACCACCTGCTGATGATGATATTGTAGTTCTTACAGTCTCTGGACCGGAGTTGCTGAGTATTGGAGCCTTTCTGATGACAGGGACCTCTCATCTATCAGAATTATGACTTAGTAGTTAATTTACCGCTTTGAGTATGGACTTAACTGTCACCACCAACCTGTGAAGAGGAGTCACTATATACAGTAAATTTCGCTCTTAGCATGCATGCACTTCTGACTGCATGTACACCACATGAGAAGTGTCTATATACATGTTAATATTATAGTAATAGCTACATGCTGTTGCAGTATATAAATCTATCAGAGTATGGTTGATCACTGCCACTTCGTTGGATACTCTCTGACCTCTTACCTCCCACAAGAGAAGAGTTGTAGGTAATTACTTGGGTAAAGATCATTAACGCAACAAGAGACAGATTAGATTAGCCATGACTCACATTGGGAAAAATCACACACACAATAACAAGAATATATAGCTACTGTGTGTTCAATTCAGTACAAGAGTCCTACACATAGCTCTAGCTTTACAGTCAGTCACTCTCAGCACTCATAGATCACTGGGTCTGCATGTAAATAAGGTATACTAGTGATTCAAGCAGTACACATTATGTCAGGTATAAATCAAAGCTGCAAATCACTGAAACCATATAGCACACTGTATACAACATGTACACTGTTAGAGGAAGTAAGTGATCAAGTGGTAAACTACAACTGTAGTGATTAAGTGTACTCTCCACTTGGACGTAGATCTAGATTTTCTTCAAGTTAATTTGTTCTAGAACTGAGCTGCTGCTGAACTTTCAAATTGGAGAGAACCACCCTAGATTATTGTACAGCTGCGGACAACGCACCTTTTGATCGTCACCACTGATACTAAGCACAGAGGGATCAATATCATCATGAGCCACACCAGCTAGATCCTGTATATACGTAGTACATGCATGAAGGGCTAGAGTATAATTAGACAGTCATGCATGTATATTCATAATACACACTCACCAGAGGATTTCTCCCAGTGAAGACGCTGTACTTGTTGAGAGTCTCCCTCAGACAGCTGTAAGTTCCCTCAGTCTCACTCCTCCACATCTCAAGGGCCTGGATCACCTCCTGTCTGGGACTGACCGACTGAATTTTGACAACTGAAGTTTGAGATGGACTCAGCATTATTCTGAACATGCGACTGTTTCGAGCAACTTGATCTGGATTTTTATTATCTGAATTGGTAACCAGTTCGGCAAAATGGGAAATGAAAGCTCTGGAGATTTTCTCCTCTTTCTTGGTATTGTTGTCACTGTGGATACACTGTATTGTGGTTTGATCCAGGCCAGCGTACGACTCAAACTGTAAGAGATGCGCAAAGGGTAGGCCAACTTGTTGTGTTGATTTGATCATTATTCTGTTGGAGGAGACTGCTGCTGCAATTCAGGAACAGAAGCATCTCTGTCAGTGGAAGTAATTTCCTTCTAAATAATAACTATCCAAGTGGTTTCCTGTTTGCCGTTACAAGAGGCAGTTTTGCATAGAGTTGGGGAGCACGGAGCTTGTCCTCTGTCTGCGGAATCAAGAAGGTCTGCATGTGGGAGATTGTTTCTGTGTATCTAGATAGTGATTTCAATCCGTGCCATAGCTAGTGTCCTTTATAGAGAGGTTGTCCTCTAGTGGGAGGGTCCGTTATGGGAGGTTCCACTGTGTACATTGCAGTGAATGGTCACATAATTACACAGGACACTAGCTATGGCACGATTGAAATCACTATCTAAGTACACACAAAATTGTAGCTATAATAATATAGTGTACCGTAACGACTGCATGTGGAACCATTGCCATGCATGGATCATCACCGACTTGCATGTTCCTAGTGGGTTCTTTCCATACTGAGTATATAATATCCATGCAGCATGACAATGCATTATGCATCTACCGTATAACAATAACACAGCAACCCAAATTGTTGGCTCCCATTCCCTCAGCTGTGCTATTCCGAAAAATAGCTTGAGGTTTGAGTGGTAGTTAAATATTACACGTCAATCGTGGCTGTCACAGTAATGCTATTCATGGATATTCAAATGTTTCCTGTGTACTCACTCTGCTGTGTACTGCATGTACTTCTCAACCATTAATTGTGTGGTCGCAAAAGAATGCATACTATACTGGAAATGGTGTGATTTGCACATGAACTTACTGTTATTCATATCCTTGCTGGCTTTCAAATAAATTAGCCTGCCTGACTGTGTGTCAAAGTTACAGCTAAAAAGCCAATAATTATGATAAATTTAGTTACTAAATTAATTGTAAAATGCTTCGATTTGCTTGTTAACGAAAATTATATATCAAGTGATCAAAATCGATACAACTTGCAGCATGCCTTCTTCCTACCCGATACGTCAAACCCAGTTTTTATTGCAGTGACATACTATTTTACAAGAAACATGTCTGGAAATGGCTCCACTGATTATTCTCTATAACCTCTCCCAACCAGACCTGGTTTTGGACTCAGTCCACTTTCTACTTGTTCTAACCAGTTGAATCTCTCCAGTATACATCTCTTCTGTCTTCTGATCCATCACTACGTGAGTCACATGTCTCCTCGTATCTCAAACCGAATTGTATGGAAGCTGATCCCGATACGCTCAAGTTTCTCACCCAAAGGGTAAGCTATACCAGTAGTATAATTGTGATTAATTTTGTCTTAATAATCATGTTTTTTGCAGCTAAAGCTCTATGCCATGGAACAAAAAGTTGCTGCCCGTATTTCTGATGTATATAATGCTAAAGGAGAGAGCCTTGAAACACTGGAAACCTTTTTTAAAGGACAAAATCCGCTAGTCATCCAAGGAGAACATTTAACAAGATATACGATAAGTTTTCACGTGGTTTTTCCAGTATTAGTGATCGGTTTTTTGTTCCATCACTTAATTGAGAACTACAAAATTAATTTTTTTACATCTCTAGAGTAAAATTTGCTACAACTAGTGACGATAACATAGATGACGATGCGTCAGATGACAAAAGAAAATGGAAGCCAAACATTTCCTCAAGAAATATGCACATTTACATTGCTGTACTTGGTTCTCTGACCTTCATCTTCTATATGTACTTGTCTTAGATTGCTTGGCTGTGGGTTATAGAAATACACGAGAGCTTGGAGACATTTCTTCAAGGAAACAACACGTGATCAGTTTAAGTGTATTTTACTTTGAAGCTGATTACGCAATCCCACACATAATATTTGTTTACGATATCTTCATCTGTCTAGCAGTTCTTGTTGGGCTAACCTGTGCCAGCTGTGTATTGAAAAAGAGTTGGTACTACGTTTTGCTTGAACCTTTTTCCTGTGTTGTTGTTCATTCTTACCATTATTCTTATGGCTACATACACGCACCCCATCATGCTTCGACCATTATCATCAATTTCTGTTCTAAGTATTTGTTGTGACATACCGAGCGGCGTATTACAACCTTGTTCACTGCTTTGGAAAGTGTAAAAGATCAGCTGAACGTATACTGGTACTACAACATCAGATGAACCATGTAGTTTGTGATTTGGCTACTTATTGTTCATTCTTACCATATTCTTATAGGTTACATACACGCCCCCCATCATGCTTCGGCCATTATCATATTTTACGCAATTTCTTGTGCTGCTGTATTACGTGGTAGAGTACCAATTTAGTGTATGTAATTATGACAATGTTATTTATACGTGTATACACACCACCTACCAGATAGGAGTAGACCAAGCTGATGATGATGGTTACTACGACAACTACAATGTCCCAGGCAATGGTGAAAGTTTCCCCAGGCATCACAGGGTGTGACATCCACCACTTTTTTTATCTTGCCAAAGCAACTGTGCATGAAGCAGAGCGAGTCAAATCTCACAGCCTAACTGACATGCAGATCACCTTTGTTCTCCATTGTCTTGTCTCAGTCTGAAACAACTGTCCACGCCTAGGGATATTAGGGAGGTCACGCTCCCTTGCTCTTATACAGGGGAGAAGGCAGTATCACAACGACGCTTGATCTCAGCCTTCATCTTGTCACTGACTGCAGGGGGGGTTGTTGATGTGAATTATACATAGTATCCGGGGGGGGGGGTATTTGCAATGTAAAAGTTGCTAACGTAGGATTGGCTAGGGGAAGCACCAAAAATTCTTATCAGGAATTCTGGTATTTGTTGTGATTCTCTTTCTCATTGTATACAAACTCAGGTATTTATCTTGTTTCTTTTATTATACAAGTTAGTTCTTTTCTTCATTGCGTGGAGAACACTGCTTGCTTGATAATGTGTTCACGCTCGATAACTCCACTCCGACAGTGCTAGAATTATCTCGTGGATTAGTGCTTCCTTTCTCAGAAGACACAAAGTTATCAGTATTTGATCGACAGCTACTAAAGAGTTTTATCCATGTCTGGCGGAATTCAGTGCTTCGAAGACCATATATAATAAAAATTAGCACACCTTGAGAGCGTACAAAGATCGAGAATATCACTTGGAATGTGAATGACAGCTCCACAAGACCAGAGCTTGTTGATACTAGTCCAAAGCCCCAACCCAGGCCAAGTACAACCGATAGGCACATTGCAATGACCAAGTTCTTCTTAACATTCCTCACTGACTGCAGGGGGGGTTGTTGATGTGAATTATACATAGTATCCGGGGGGGGGGGGTATTTGCAATGTAAAAGTTGCTACCGTAACGTAGGATTGGCTAGGGGAAGCACCAAAAATTCTTATCAGGAATTCTGGTATTTGTTGTGATTCTCTTTCTCATTGTTCCTATCAACCTTGCCATTGACGATGCTCCCAATCGACTGCTAAACATCAACCAGACGATTCTCGTATTTACTACTCTCGCAATCACTTACAAAGTAAGAGCAGCGGCACAATCTTCGACCACTAGTAAAAGCCAATACGAAAACTGAAGCCGACTCCACTACCGCTTACTCCACCTACAGGCCTGGGCGCTGCAACTACGGACACTCCACCTACAGGCCTGGGCGCTGCAACTATGGACACTCCACCTACTGCATGGCCTGGGCGCAGTAACTACGTACACTCCACCTACTGGCCTGGGCACTGCAACTATGGACACTCCACCTACAGGCCTGGGTGCTGTAACTACGGACACTCCACCTACAGGCCTGGGCGCTGCAACTATGGACACTCCACCTACTGGCCTGGGCGCAGTAACTACGTACACTCCACCTACAGGCCTGGGCGCTGCAACTACGGGCGCTGAGCTTCTTCTTGATGCTTTACAAGCTCTAAAAAGAATGGGGGGAAATGAGTAGATCTATAACTGAGACCCTACTGTAACAATAGTGTTATAATAATAGTAGCTATTGCATTTTTGTTTTATTATAGCCAGGGTCATATAATATTATTATAGCTAGCTATTGAATATCGATCGAGTTGTCACATAATGTATATGCATAATATACAGTTACTATAATTACATGTATACATAACGGTAATCATATTTTATGTATGAGAATAAAATCGCAAAAATGTGTACTCACAAATAATTGGAAAATGCGATGAACTTATTAGAACCACTTGCGAGTAATTAGACACGCTATGAATAACATTAATTTCACACATTTAGTAATACCTTTGATTTCCTTTTATCTTGTCACGTAGGAAATTAGAGCCTTCAGTGTGTAACTATATATATATGGGGTAAGAATAAATGGTCACATAGGATCAAAATAACATGCAAATGCTATGCTTTCTATCCAAAGTATTTTGTGTAGGCTACTGGGTTGTTCTAGCATTGCTATAGTTATACCACTGTATCAACAATTAGGAGCCAGCACACAGTTCTTGTAAAAGTAAACTCAAAAGTACACTTAATGAGATTCATATTAGCACTGTGTTTGTTATGCCTCGAGGCGTAGCCGCACGAGGGATACGGTAAAGCTGACTGTGTGTGTGTCTGTCTGTCTGTCTGTCTGTCTGTGTGTGTGTGTATTCCAGCTATAACTGCTCAACGGTTGCAATGCGACGAAAACTAACAGCTTCTATAGGCTTCTAGCCACGTTCTCTTGGATTTTGATTCGTGGATTAGCAAACTAAAGCTTCTTTCTAGAGTTATGGCTAGTTTCACTCACATTGAAGGCTGTTGCAGTCTCTTCAGAATCTTTCATAGCATCGTCTGTCCGCACAAACTTTCTATTCAACATATGAGTTAGCCTTGCACTAAAGCGCTAGCTTTTTGTTAGCTACAATACTCAGAAAATATCTGTTAAAACAGCTAGCTAGCAGTAGCCATTTGTGAAATTGATCTCTTTGGACACACCCTTTAATTATTCCTGTGGATGTAATGCGCATGCGCGCTCATTCCCCATGTGTGATATCCAAGATCCAGATCCAGATTCTCCTGGCAGAATCATCTTTGTCTTGAGGGTCTGGTAAGCCACAAAACACTACCATATAACAATATAGCCTCGATCCCAGGCCGATCTGTCTCTAATTGAACGCTAGGTCGAGGAGGCGACCTAGCGTTCAATTAGAGACGGATCGGCCTGGGATCGAGGCTAATAACAATATAGATAACAATATGCATGTACACAGGTCTTTTCTTCTTAGATATTATATACACTGAACTACAGATCCTGGAAGAATCAATTTTCTTCTTTCTTGAGGTCCTGGTAAGCCACATAATACAATAAATAACAACAATAGATGCATGTAAATAAGTCTTTTCTTCTCAGTGACTTTATATAGATAAGCTAACTTTAATATAAAATTCATTATAGATAACACTCTAATACTTTTGAGCGAAAGCAAAAACATGGCGAGAGGCATTAGCACAGCGCCAGCTTGAACACTAGTTATAATGGTCACTTTATTAAATTTTATCCGAGGACCAAAACAACATGCAAACGTTATTCTTTCTAGTAAATGTGTGTAGGCTGCTGGGTTGTTCTAAAATTGCGTTAGCATTGCTATAGTTCTGACACTGTATCAACACATCATATACTGTTTGGAGCCAGCACACAGTTCTTGTGTAGACAATCCCATAAAGCTTATGATGATCATGAGTTGGCAGCAAAGCAAAATGGGCTACTCACTATACACAGTATACATGTAGCGTAATGAGATTACTGACACTTTGATCAAGCTAGGGATAGTCAAAATAATTATACATTTTGTACAATTAAAAGTATGATGAAAGGAGAGATAGTGCAGAGCTGGCATGGTGTAGACTTGTTTCTAATAGATCTATTAATCATGTCATTGACAACAGCCGAGGGTTAGCACTTCAAAACTCTAGTTAGTTTGTTGACTGTCTTGATATGGTTTCCTAGCAACAAGGAACGCACAGTTATGAGCCAATGCCATCACCATGCCTGGATTAGGAGACTCGGTCCGATGGGTCCCACACTAGAGAGTACAGAAGGTGACTGAACCATAATCAAACTACGACAACTGCATGTTTGTTGAGAGAGACGCTATTATTTATTCTTGCTTCTCTTGCTTCATTATTTTGACAGACTACGAAGTACATGCACCCATTAATGCTCCATATATACATAACATTTTAAACTATAGCTTGTATGAGTTAACAGTGAAATTTGGTTTATTCGACCAGAACTGAGGAGATCTACAACTCCTAGCTATACATAGATGCAGTTAGCTGGACTACAGGTTGGTTCCCTTCTGAACCACACTCATTCACACACATTCGTTATACAGTACAATAATTGATTTCTCCATCATCACATCACACTCATTATGGTCTAACACTAATCCCAAGCACAATCATCAAGAGCATATAGCATTGACTATCTCCATCTGCTTGTCTTCCTAGCAGCCCATGCATCCTATAGTTTTATAACAGGATCCTCTCATGTGCTCCTGCTTATAACAATTATTATAGACAATTAAACTTCCCACAACTATTGATTATGTATGCATGTGATAACAGTCAACCTTCTATAAGTATATATACAAACTCAGGTATTTATCTTGTCTCTTTTATTATACAAGTTAGTTCTTTTCTTCATTGCGTGGAGAACACTGCTTGCTTGATAATGTGTTCACGCTCGATAACTCCACTCCGACAGTGCTAGAATTATCTCGTGGATTAGTGCTTCCTTTCTCAGAAGACACAAAGTTATCAGTATTTGATCGACAGCTACTAAAGAGTTTTATCCATGTCTGGCGGAATTCAGTGCTTCGAAGACCATATATAATAAAAATTAGCACACCTTGAGAGCCTACAAAGATCGAGAATATCACTTGGAATGTGAATGACAGCTCCACAAGACCAGAGCTTGTTGATACTAGTCCAAAGCCCCAACCCAGGCCAAGTACAACCGATAGGCACATTGCAATGACCAAGTTCTTCTTAACATTCCTCAACTGTTGACATACGGAGCTCTCGTTTAGTGACTGCAGGTTTCTAAAATGCTTGCAAATGGACACCATGATGGCAACAAACACGATCCAGTTGAATACGTAGATAATGACAAAAGGAAGAATGAATCCAAAATAGAAAGGCCATTCAGTAGGACGACAGCTGAATGAATAATGATGTGTATATAATTATGTGATCAATGGGCCGAGGGTCTGGCGTAATACCGTATATACATGCCACATGCATGTTATATGAGGGTGCATGACTTGAACTACACATGCATGCAGAACTTAGCATCCGAATTCAGTATTATATTAAGTGTGCATGCTGTAGCATCGTCATCAGGCTGATTTACCGTAGTATAGCAGGTGTATTTCATGGGTATAAACTTTCACCTTTTTTCTTCACTAAAAATAACGCGAAATTCTTTCTAACGGTGTTTCTGCAAATTTATACCCTCAAATTGATTATACCCGCTACATTGTGAAAAATTAAAAAATTATAAGATTTCCAAGTACTTACTAATATGGGTTGCTGTAGTACTGGTGTCCCGCCCCCACACTGATGACAACAATCATAAAGGGTAGTACTGCATGTGGAGTAATTAAGCACTCTAACTATAATTATACAGACAAGAAGCACATCAACAAAACTGAATGCACTATCAACTCATGAGTACCCAAGCGATCCCTCATGCCAACATTAGCGATTGCTTACACCAAGCTGGAAGTCCAGCCTTCAGCATGAACTTGGAGGTGAGGGACTGAGATCCCATTACCACTACCAGTTTGAGGTAGAGCCAGACAGCTTCTACAGCCGCCCAGGAGAAGAACACTAAAAAGAAATATTGCAGGAGGGCAGACATGACCCCACAAAGAGGTGGGACACCAACAGTGAACCCTCCAATGAAGAAGGTGACGTACAGGCATATCAGTGAAATACTCATGTTGATGAGGATTTGATTCTGCTTATCAGCGAGGAGCTTCCTACGGAATAGAATAGAAAAACGTCGAACAAACTGGGCAGGTTGCTACTTACTTGCTGATAAAAATGGTGAATATAAACACCAGAAGACATATTACAGACAAGCCCAGGCCAATGTATGTGATGGTGCTCAAAGCAATTGCAAGATTTTCAGGTAATGACATTGGATTTAAATCCTGTAATCATGAGGATAAATCAGTATAGTAATATAGACAGTCATTAAACTTACAAAGAGTATTCCAAAGTGGCCCAATTGTCTGCACTCGCAATCTTTTCTCCCATTGGAACTGGTTATCTCTCTACATCCAGCAGTGTCCCAAGCTCCAAACTGATCTGAAATAGCCGGCATTAGAAATTAAGACTTTGTTATAAGTATAAAACTATTAAAGCTGTAAAGTTTTTTTTCAAATAATAATACTGTGAATTAAGCGTGTTACTGCTTAATGTGAGGGCACTTACCTTGAGTCTTATACACAGCACAGCTACTGTTTTCGATATTATCCTGCAGACAAATTAATTTACTGTTAATTTGTTCATAATTATACCGTCATTCTGATCAGAAAGCTTGTCCGTACTGGTACTGTGAGCACTGTCTTGTTGGTCTGCAGACAAGCTAGTCTTGCAGCCACCACAATAGATCCCACCTGATTAGTACTTCTGTTCTCAGGAAGGAAAAGCACATCAGACAAGAAAACAGAGTAACTTAGTCTCTGCCGAAGTGAAAGATTTGTTGTAGGGCATTCTTCAAGAATCAAAGGGCTTAAACGTAGAGAGGCTGTTGAGTTTTCGGTGTCTTCACTAAGGGAATCAATCTCAGATCTGTTATTAGTCATGTAATCATTAGCTGTCATCAGAGCATCTTGGTCGATAACGCCAGTATTGTTCATTGCCTCTTCGACAGGGCCTAAATCAACAACGAATGTCTGGCCCTGGAAACTGTCAGGGTCTAAATCTTGCACTGTCATAGCAAATGTTTCAAAACTTAAAACAGTCTGATTGCTTGTGGAGTTTGTGGAAACAGTTGAAGTATTGAGATTGTCCAGAAATGTTTCGAGGCTTGCAAGAATCCTATGCCGAGAGGGTAAATAATATTATCAGCGTAAACATATTCTGGCAAAGATGACAGCATAATAATTTCTAACTAATAATGGGTTTCAACTTAACACATAATTATACATACAGGGAAGGGAAAACAGCCAAAAAATTGGATAAGAGAAGGACTGTCATAAAATACATAGCGGGAGTCAGCACCTTTTGTAAGGCTTACATGAATAAACAACCCATAATAGTATATTACTTGCAACATACCTTGTTGATGAATTCATTGCCAGCTGGCTCTCATAGATGACGTCAACATCGGCTTGCTGAATATTGTCGATTGTTTGAAGATAGTTATCCCTCACCTGAATATGTGAAAGAGTCATAACTCATTGGCAAGTAACAATGTTCACCTCTTGGTTGACAGCAGCTTTTTCTGCTACTTGCTCTACTATTGCAGTAACCAAGGTGATTTGACTTGCAGTCAGATTTTGAGGTTTGGATGTAATGTTGGCAATCTGATTGGACACTTGAGTTGTCATATTTGATGAGAGTCCCTAGTAAAGGGAAAAGTGATTCATTTCAGTACAGCAAAATGAATGAGGAATTCAGCTAGCTCTAACTACCGTATAGCAGGTAAATTTCGTTGGTGCAAACGTTCGTATGAACTGTCCATTCGTATTTTAAATATTCGTACAGCTCAGGATAGCTGTGACGTTGAATCCATTGCGGCTTAGTTATAATAATATGAAATACGAAAATAACCCGCTATATGGTAACTAAAAGACAACATTTTGGTTGGTTGGCTATAATTATAGAATTAATTAAATAAGCAATGTTTTAGTCATGCAGTTTTCTAACAGGTATATTATTTTTAACTTCCTCAAACCACTCACTAGTGTAATCTCACACAATTCCCGGGATATGTCTGAAAGTGTAGTCTCACAGCTGCTGAGGTCAAGCTCATCCTTCCACATACCTCCCTCACTGATTGACCCAGAGCACTGTCTGCTGACATTCCCTGCGAACACACCCAATACCTCAACACATGGACAAGGGGACAGTGCAGTAGACCCTAGTGCCGTGTTGGGCCAAGAATGACTCTGGTATATCTCCGCTTTACAACCAGCTGTAGAAGTTAGTGCATTTTACAAGACACATAAAAATGTTGCAAGAGTAGATTAGTTCAGAGATTGATAAACTTACGAATACAAGTTGGAGCTGTCATATCGAACATTCCTGAGCCAGCGTTCTCCACACAAGTTCTGCTCACTGGGCCGGCAATGTTAAAGCCATCATTACAAGTGTATGAGGCAACAGTGCCTATCGGCCGTGGCATGTTAGTAGAACTGTAAGCAATGTCTCCATTAGCAATAGCAAGCAAGTCAGCACACATAGCTGGAAAGGTATCAGTTTTTTAGATACTATGAATGTAATAAAGATGGTCCACTCACAAATCATAGAGCAAACAGGTTCCATACCAGAGAATATTCCGTCAGATTGACAATCTCTAGTTATGTCTCCACTGAGAAAGAATCCATCTTCACAAACGTAGCTGGCCGTAGTTCCGACGTCATAATTAGAAGTGTTATCAGGAAGATAAGAGATCATTCCATTGGCTATCTCTGGCAGAGGAAGGCATTGTGCTGTGGGAGAATAAAGCTGCATGAACCAACTTGTGTTTCAATAAACGATTTTGTGGTTTTCTGAAAGATTAAAAGAAGCTCTTTACTCATTTTAGGAAAACGTCCATGATATTTTCAGAGAGATACCAACTGAAAGACCTGCGTTTCATAAAACCACAAATCATTGAAATTGTGTCCACCAGAACTAAAATTATGGCCTTTCAAAAGGATCAAACATACAAACAGGCCCACCAACAATGCTATTGGGGGTCAATATTATTATAGTCACTTGACTCACATACTTAACTTGGGTATACTGATTTGACATTATTTTATGAAGCACAGAGATACTTACCATCGCTGTGTTGTATAATAACTTGGGTTGTGTCTCTAGATATGATTACTCCAGATTGATCCACTCCGGTGATAAATATGGTGAAGGACTCTGTACCCTCGCCTGGTATTCCATCCTCGATGATGTCACCCGTGAAGCATGCCTCTGTCTCACCAGCTGCTATCAGTAGCTCAGAGGGAATAGACGAGGAGGTGTAATCTGTGTGTGTGTGTGTGTGTGTGTGAGGGGGAGGGGGGATTAGGTGTCATGTGCGGAGGGAATAATTATGTTAATTGACTTAAAAAAAAGGACACTTCTCACACACCTTGTCCATCTATAGCAGAGCCGTCTTGTATTGCTAAGGAGACAATGATATTCTCAGCGGCAGATATGTTCAGACGCACACACATTCTGAACATTCCATCACTTTCTTCCACTGTCACTGATTCAACGTGGAATCCAACTGACACTTCTGTGTGTGTGTGGGGGGTGGTGGTGTGGGGGCGTGTGTGGGGGAGTGGCTGTGAACAGCTACTGTCCTTTACTCAATTAGTTACCATCATTATCTCTCACTTGCACCTCAGTGGAAGTGATCGTCCCGGTAACGACTCCACTGGGAGAGCCAATGATCTCCAAGTTGGCAATGTATCGCTCCAACACTTCCAGTCCCAACTCATCATCACCGACAGGAAAGTCGATTGTGATCATTTGCTGATTGGCAGAGAATGTGATAGTGCTATCAATACCTCCTGCATTCACCGTGATGCCAGTCTGTGTACTGGGACCTGTGTAAGTACATAAACACGTACTGCAGGTGACTGTGTACATGTAATATAATTTACTATTTCTAGGCTATAAATACAACACGAACCTCCAGTTACTCTGATATCAAATGGGAAGTTGGTTGCAGCATTCTTGACAATAGTTACAGAGCCAGTTCCAGATCCCTCATCAAAAGAGAAGGTTGCCATGGAGAAGCTGACACTCACCACTGCAAGTTGCAAATACCAAAACGTTAACTACCAGTAAACTTTCTTTTAATTGGATGTTACAAACTAGAGTTGTGGGCAGTCATGGATCATCGCAGAACATTATATATAGCATATTGTTTGAAGGGCTTTCAGAGAGCTATGGAATATACTTACATACTTCAGAAATTGAACAATCCTAGCTAAAGTTTCAGACAAACAAAAACGTTGCTATTAAAATAACTCATCACTCACTATCATCGTCTACAATGGTGACCTCACTCTGGGGCTGACTAACGGGCAATGGTTCCTCGTCAGCTGAAGCTCCAACTATTACAGCTCGGAAGACTTCATCACCTTCCACAACGACATCGGTAATAATCCCCACGGTGAAGCCAGCGGATGTTGCAAATGCTGGGATGGTTATCTCCACCATTGTCACGTTGTAGTCTGTGTATGCAGTGGAAAAGCATTGTGAGTGGCTATAATATTGCATGAGGTACAATCAATGGAGTTAAAACTTGCACAATGAAAAATCATGCATTTGAAGGAGAAACAATTTTTTACACCAGTTTAAGTAGCCAAGTGTTAAGCCAAGTGAGCCAAGTGTTAAAATACTTGCTTGTTAACATTGAAACCTGCATATCTATGACGGTCACCCTTGCATGGTGTAATATAAATTAAGAGGTGACCTACCAACACAGGTACAAACAAACATATCATCAGCTATGGAGACTTTAGGGTCCATTAACCTGGCTGTATTTTATCATGTAGAGTAATTACTTTATATAATTATAGGGTGACCAAAATAGACAGACTTCACTGTGTATTAAATATCTTACCAACATCAGCCGTTGCTGGTCTTACTCCGCCAATAATATCTTGAGTGATAACGGTGATTTCCACCGGACGAGCTGCTGGAGTGCTCACAATGTTGAGGGTAACACTACCTTCACTTTCAGAAACAGGCACTTGGTCATTGACAAAACCAACAGAAAATTCTGGGGAGGTCAATAAAAATGAGTTGTATAAAACAGAGAAAATAAGCAATAAATGTGTCATAGCAGTGTTAGTTAATTAATACCTCTGTAACTAATGACGCTAACCATATACGGGGAATGAGACCAATCATGCATGCACCATAATACATACATTTTATACATTTACCATTATCCCATCGCTAACTCTCATGTTATTAGAAACACGGTGAGTGTCTTCACCCACACCCACACAGATGCACCCATGATCACACTCACCATCATCATCTTGTATCCTGATAACAGTCACACTGGGCGTGCCGAATTCCACTCCAGTAGGTGCGTTGTTAAGGCTCAGCGTGGCAATTAGTTCCTCCACCGCCTCAAGGGCAAAGTTATTGTCATTGATGGGAAATGTGATGTCAGACGAACTGGTACCGGCTGGGAAGGTTGCAGTGACGTCAATGGATCCACCGGATGGGGCTATGAACTGGGTATCACTGAGAGCTGTGTGTGTATGTGAGTGGGTGGGTAAGTGGGTGTGTGAGTGGGTGGGTGAGTGGGTGTGTGTGTGAGAGTGGTAATTTGTTCACAAATTAGGTGCTGCACTCTATATACTCAGTAGCTATGACAACGTACGTGCAGTAACAGTAAATGAAAAGTCAACAGGAGAGGGTCTTGAGGTCACCACTCGAATAGTGCCTGTAACCTCGTTCTCAACAAAGTTGTATTCAATTTCTCCGAATGACACGGTAACTGGTGCTGGTGGTTGGGAGGAGATACATTAATTGAAGTGCGAGCACACTAGCTCAAAATAAAGGGATTATAGCTAGGCAAAGCTATAACCATGCAAGAGGCCAATCTAGCACCATTATTATAATTTTATGGAAGTGCAACACGTTGTAAAAATGTGGGGTTGTATATATATACCACATACAGTTGGGTATAATATATAGCCCACATTTAGACCTTTGAATACTATCTGCTTTACGATAATTATGCATTCAGTTCTACAAGAAAATAGTTTTAGTGATCTTTACCATCTGAATCCAGGATCTGGACAGTAGCCTCGGCTGGACCAGCGACTACACTAACTGTGTTGATCGAACTGATAGAATTACTGAAGGTTTCAGGGGGTGTCTCTCCTGCTACGCCATCCATCGTTATGGAAACGGTTCTGGACACACTAGTTTGACCGGCTGGAATGTTCAGAGAGTAGCCAGCAGAGTCGTAATCTACGAGAAAAATAGTTTTGGCACTGGAGAGATTTAACACATTAGTTTGGCACTGACCCTAATCTTAACAACGGTTATCACTAAGTATTGCAGACATACGTACCGATACCACCACCAGTGGCTGTTCCGTCAGTGTTGATGACATCAAATGACACGTCTCTGACAGCCTCTCGGTTGAGCACATAAGAGAGAGTGACTGAGCCGTCAGATTCTTGAGCACTGTATGTTGTCTGACCCACACTCACACTGACCTCTGCATAATATAACCACACATTTATATTGTAGCGCTATAACACAGTAATAGGACAACGCAATTTGAGTGAGCATTTGCAGCAATAATTATACTGACAGTAGCTATAGGCTAGTACTTGCACAATGTTAATTGTGACTGCAATAATTATTGCAACAAATCCCAGTGTGTGAATATCATATAGTCTCAGTATACGTGCAGCTGTGCATGTTGTGTTGCCATTAGCAACTACGTACAAGCTCCACATACCGTCATCATCCACCACTTGCACATCGGCTTGAGAGATGGCTGCCAGAGATACTCCACCAGCAATAGCCTCAGGAGTAAGGGAGAGAGATGCCACATACATCTCCAGATCCTCCAGACCAACCTCGTCGTTATTGATGTTAAACGGCACTCGAACAGTCGTCTGGCCGGCAGGGAATGTCACCTGACCAAGAAGACCAGCTGCCGACACAACCACAAAGTCTTGAGTGCTGGGGCCTCCATTAACGTTGAATGTGAAGCTTTGTGCAGCTGGTATGTTGCTCACGATATCCACAAAACCTTGACCACCCTCAACATTCTCAGCAAACGAGAATATCGCCATGCTAAACATAATCTGAATAGCTGCAAAAAATAACACAATTGATAATCAATATTATAAAATCGAGTTCAAGATAAACCAAGCTACAGATTATGTTACACGGTGGTTTGCTTATACTTATATAGATTAAATCTGTGATCAATTTTGACCGTGATTTCTTCCTAGCTACAAATGAAAGTAACATACCATCTGAGTCTTGAATGGTAACTGTGGCATCAGGTTCACCCGCCCCCACACCATCAGTGCTGATGCTGGATATGCTGTTGACAAAGTTCTCGGCTCCTTCAAATCCTAGATTGTCCATCGTTATGGAAACACTTCTGGTCACACCAGTTTGACCGGCAGGAATGTTCAGAGAGTAGCCAGCAGAGACATAATCTACAAAGGGATCGAGAAAATTAGTTTTGGCACTGCAGAGATAGTTTGGCGCTGACCCTATAATCTTAACAACGGTCATCACTAAGTATTGCAGACATACGTACCGATACCACCACCAGTGGCTGTTCCGTCAGTGTTGATGACATCAAATGACACGTCTCTGACAGCCTCTCGGTTGAGTACATAGGAGAGAGTGACTGAGCCGTCAGATTCTTGAACACTGTATGTTGTCTGACCCACACTCACATCGACAGCTGTGTGGGCATATTGACATTCCATTAGAACAACAATTAATCATTTGTTTGTAGCTGGATGATAGCCAGTCTTCCCGTTACAATTAATTTGATTGCAAAGAGAATAAAATGACACAGTCTTCATTGCACAGTGTATACACAACATCATAGAGTGTCCAAATACAATGTGTAAGTATATATTTATAGTGTATAGATATACCGTCATCGTCCGTGACTGACACAGTGGCTTGAGTTAGAGCTCCCAAAGAGTGTCCAGCGGCCATAGCCTCAGAGGTGAGAGAGAGAAATGCCAAATACGTCTCCAGATCCTCCAGACCAACCTCATCGTTATTGATGTTGAACGGCACTCGGACGGACGTCTGCCCGGCAGAGAGTGTGAACCGACCAGGAAGACCAGCTGCCGACACAACCACAAAGTCTTGAGTGCTGGGGCCTGCAATAACGATTAGTGTATCAAGTAATAAATGTGCAAGAGGCTTTAAATTATAGCTCTTAAAAGCATGAAAATGCTCATTATAATAATTGTACACTGACACAATTCACACTATGAGCTACTTACCTCCGGTTACTATGAAGTCAAGGTCTTGAGTGGGAGCCATGTTTGCCACTATCTCCACGAAGCCTTGTCCATCACTCTCACTGAATGAGAACGTGGCCCTACTGAACATAATCACAACCGGATCTGCAGGGAAGCAAAGTCATCATACGATCTTGTATAGGATGCCAAAATACTGACAGTGGGTCTACTTACTTGTCACTCCGCAGCTTGGTACACTTCCTGACCACACTCTATTCTCACAAGTTCTTGTAGGTTCTCCCATTATAGTTCCAACATCACACATGTACATGGCAACTGTTCCGTATGGTCGACCATTAATCTCTGAGAAAAACTCAAAGTCGTATGAGATGGATCCACCAGAGAAATCAGGTAGGTCAGGACAGGCACCTATAATAAGGGGATGGGCAATATACAGCAATCTTGATCATTATCACACAAGGCCCGTAATGTAACAACGATTGATCCATGCACTATATTCATTGGCTAACAACAATCAATGTTATGCTCAAACACATGCAGAACGCTATGATTTCCTGTAAACACACTCAAGTATACGTAATTACAGAAGAGAGCAACTGAATGCATGCATGCACTTGCATGTTTAGTAGCCAGCATTCTAGTGTGTGCCTTCCACTACAAGCTAACTGTTTCAGGAAACTAGATACATCAAAGTAGCACTGACCACAACCATCTGCTTGTGTGGTCACTAGGAATTACAAGTAGCCAGTATTCTAATGTGTGCCTAGTTTCCATGCACTATAAGCTGTTTCCAGGAAACTAGAGTGATCGTACATCAAAGGATAATCTATGATCATATAATTATAATTATGACCACAACCATCTTGCTTGTGTTCTCAATGAAACACTGCCCATCTGTTGGTTGCCAAGCTTATTGTCCCACAATTACATTCTCCCCATGGCCACAGCTGTCATTATTACCACCAAACAATACAAGTGGCTTTCATGTGGGGCCACTACAAAGAAACTTGTTGCTATGGTAGTAGCCACCACCTTGAAGTGACACTCACCTTGATCATCAATAATGGTTATGGTGTACCGAGTTCTGGGCAGGTAGCAGTTCTCTCCTGCAACACACAGCACCATCACCTCCACAACTTCCACTGGCTCTGGAATGTTATCATCCAAAATAGTGACTACGTATGGAACACGAGGTAACGTGTCGCCAGCTCTCCATCGCAGGTTGCCATTTTCAGTGGGCCCACCATTATTTTGTGGCTGAGGATCATTATAATCAGAACCTGCATGGAAGTCATTGATTACCAATTATACAACAAGACTTACTGCGTAATGGTATGAACTAAATACCTGCTATGGCTGAGAGGTCTTGAGTGTCAGCAAATGCTCTACTACGCCCTGACTGATCACCACGGGTGATACTAAACATGAGATCAACCGTTCCAACAGTTTCCAGTACAACTCGATCCACTGCTCGAATCCAGGCCACTACATAAACAAAGAGAAAAATGTAATGTTAACGTATAATGACAAGAATTTTCCGAAAACTTACATCCAACTGGCTCCATTTCAAAAGGCAAAGGATAAGCAAATGAAACCTCTCGAGCGTAGCCGTATGCAAATCCCCAGAATGCTCCACCTTCAATGTTGTCGTAAGAAAGGTTAAAATTACCTACGCCCAAAAATCTGGTAGCTCCGTAAGCACACACCTCATTTGAACCACCTACTAAACAGTTGATGGCTTCGTATTGGTCGGGAATGTATGTTTCTCCATTTACACGAAACCTCTGCCGATCTTGTGGGGAATTATCAAAGATGCGAGTGGGCAAGATGTAGCTTATAAATCCCTGAAACTGAGTAGTCAAATTTTTGGCTGTACTGAGACTATAACTATTCAAATAAGAGTTAACTGGTGGTATATAAACGAGAGATGGATCTCCAATCGGATTAAAAGGAAGTGGTGGATCCTGAATGTTTTGAAGGTTGTCAATCAAGTTTCCAAGTGTGTAAGCAGCCATGGTAACGGGTTGAGAGGACGTAACACAACAATAGGTCTGAGAATCCTGAGGTGTCTGGCACTCAGCGTATTGTCCTGCACCCACTGTGGCCGTGTAAACACCATTTCCAGCGCTAACCAGTCCAACTCGATTATTCCCATCAGCTGAACTTGGTAAACACTCACAATTGATTGTTACTTGTGCTCCAGCCCCAAGGGAGCCAATTCTGTACAGTTCACCGCTTTGTCTGACAGCAAAGGGAGCCATGAAAAACAGGTCACCATATGTTGGATGAGGTGGCAATTGTTCTACAAGATAGTCGCAAGTTCCATCATCAGTAGGAGTTCCACATTGATGTCCAGAAAATACAGCCAATGGCTTGTCAGAAGTGATGATAGAGCCGGTAAGATCGTCAAGATTGCTAATCATCACAGTGTCAAAACGATTGAAAGCCCTCCCATAAGTTGCTTCGACTCGAGCACTTGGGTTGCCAGAACTCGGTAGCACCCATGCGGGATGGGTTTGAGTTTGGGAGGCTTGTACACTGACAGTAGTGTCATCTTGACAAGGAGTAAAGAGAAATCGACTCTCAAATCGTTCTCCACCGAATACATCAGATGAAAAGATGAAGTACTTGTAATCTGTCGCACCTGGAAACTCGACACAGTTGATAGCCATGTACGCATCAATGGAGATCAATTCATCATTGAGCACATATATAGTGAGCTCATCGTTTGCATTTTCTGCTGTTATAAACAGTCCCTTTTGTCTTTCAGCTTCATCGGTTTCTCCATTGTTTTGCACGGCTATGTCTTGTTGGCCACCTCTTCCTGCCAGCAGATTAATAAAAGTGAAATCTCCTTGTCGAGCGATTTCCGTGCGAGACCACAGCCCAGATCCAGGAGAGGTCTCAGTGAATCCTGTTCCATTCACTCCTGGCCATCGTGTCTCTAGGGTGAAACGTGAGCTCTCCTGTTGAGTGGTAATGAAAAGACCAATTTGCTGTTCAGTAGTTCCTGCAGTTCGCGCGTGATTCTGCATGAAGGCAAGAGCAAATCTGCTTCCTCTGGTGTTCGGAGCAGTAGGATCTGCAGGGGTTTTGAATTTTCTAGCAGTTATGAATCATTACCTGAAACCTTATTCTGTAATATTCACTCAAATTAATATACGTTTAGACCATAGTTGATAAGATCAAGAAAAAAGTGCCTCAGAGCAGGTATACTAGTATACCTATTTACTTAGTACACCTAGTATTCCGTTGTCAAGTAATTGCATGTAGCCAAGCCTCGGAGGCAAGGTTTGCGCATGCGCATAGCATCTAGACACTGTTTTGTCAGTTTCTATATATATGTGATTAGAAGCCTTCAGCCACTTGTAGTACCTAAATCAGTGCCTTTGGACTTCTAAATCCCATATAGACTGACACCTCCAAAAAAGTGTCTAACTATTATATAGATACAGCTGATACAAGACCATTGCACTTACTGCTATCCAGGGTGGGATCAATTCATCACTAGCTCCAAGTGATATATGAAGGAGGACAGACAATAGGAACATGCAACACAAACTTTGTGAGCTAGCCATAGTCTAAACTCGACAGAATCTTCACTAGGAATGGTTGAACTTTACTTTACTCACTAACTTTACTTTACTCATAGATCTATAATAGCCTTACATATACAACTTCGATCAACTGCTTGGTTGACACAGATAATGGTTCGTTGTTATTGTGTTATTGTTTTTATTTTTGACATCACATTGTCCACTATCCTCATCAGCCAAACCAATAGGCTCATAATTGTTACTCCAGGTTGTCAGCTTCTTCTTCTTCAGTGTTGATTATAAGTATAGATCCCCTGTTAAAAGCAACACCATAGAACATGCCTTGAGCTGTCACATTACTAAATAGTCAACCATGTTCCTCCACCTCAGTTTATAAATTATAGTCCTGGACCTAGCTCCACCCACAAAACGGAAACATCCAGCTCCTCCACCAGTTTTGCAGCAAACAACACTTTCCAAGAAACAAGCGGCTCGTACTATACTCTCACAAAGCGAAAGGAAGACATCTAAGCAAGAATTTGCAGCAAACAAGCCCAGCAAACGAGCGGCTCTATACTACTCTTGAACAAAGCCAAAGGAAGAAGCCAAAGCTAGAACCCCAGCACTTCCATACATCCAGCTCCTCCCCCATGCAGCCTTGCAGCAAAAAAAGTACAGCACACTGCCCAAGAAACGAGCGGCTCCTATATACTACTCTCAAACAAAGCCAAAAAATACTCTAGAGCTTCTCTCTTCCATTCTAGTTCTGTTATTATGTTACTAGACAAAGTATAGCTACAATAATTTTCTTTTTGTAAATGACAATACAATCAGTGTATAATATCGTAGTTTGTAGCCCAGAGCAATCTATAGTACCGGTACTATAGCTTATAGTTCCCTGCTAAATACACTCGAATGGGATCTAATATACCTTAAGGCGACATATTTTAATTCTTGCAAGTTGTGATTCTAATTACTTGCAAGTGATTTTAATGAGATTCATTGCAATTTCCAATAATCTGCGAGTACACATTTTTGCGATTTTACTCTCATTCGCAGAAATAGCAGAAATTAATACTTGCGAACGTAATCATGTCATCTTAAGGCAGTAAAAGATTGGGCAACACGAGCTTATAACTAGGCCCTGATAAATTATGCTCGGAATATTTTAGCATAATAGGTGTCTCAAGAATAATTGGGCATCAATGTCCATTTTTGGTAAAGATCATTACATTAAGTTTTGATAAGGATGTTCTCATGGGAAAAAGGCTAAAGGTGTCTATGAATCAGCTGCCCTTCTTTTAGGAAGACTTAATTTTGAGTGTCGGAATATTTCAACTGAGTCAGCGAGAAATACAGAATCAGTTGCATGTGTGTTGTGTTTATATATACGTCTTAACTTATTTTCTTTAATCAGAGAATAATCGGATTTTTAGGAGAATAAATAGGCACATTTTTCAAGAATTAATAGAATAATGGGTGAAAAAAAGCATAATTTATCAGGGCCTACTTATAACGGAACATATAATTATGCACACATTGTATAATACTGTGCTGTGATGGAAAGCATGAACAACGATCGGCTATAATAGCACATCGCAAACAATTGTTTGATTAAACACAAACATGCGTTATTATATAGTTTCATTACACTCACAGATGCATAAAAATGCAAACATGCAATTATTAACTTTCTCAGAACCTACATATGTAAGCACACTCACACGCACATCTCCCTGAGTCTAAACACACTCGAGTCTCAAATCCAACTTTAGTGTGTACAAGCACTGGTTATATTATCATAGAAAAGCATGCACGTGCACATGCAACACCACTTACTGACATCCATGGTGGGATCATCACCAGCTCCAAGTGATATATGAAGGAGGACAGACAATAGGAACAAGCAACACAAATTGTTGGAGCTAGCCATAAATTATAGTCTAAACTCGACAAAATCTTACTGGGAATGGCATTATTTCTGTCACTATCCTATATAGCCCATAATACATATAATTATTATGACATCAACCTGCTTGGTTGACACAGCTAATGGCAATTTTGTTATTGTTATCTTTATAATTATACTTTCGACATCACACTATCCATTATTTGTCAGCCAAACCAATAGGCTCATAATCATTACTCCAGGTTGTCAGTCTCTTGCTATACACCTATATAATACTGTTTAAAGCAACACCGTAAAAAACTAGTTTCAGAATTAGTTTATAAAGCTTCCTAAGGCTCATGCATAATGCTCATGCATAATTGTCCTGCATGCACCCATGGCAATAAGAGGTGCATTAAGTGTGTGGGTAGGTGTTACAGGTGTACGTGCATAATTATATTAAAAATAACACTGAAAGTATTCTTTAGTCGGCTATGAATGATAACAATGAAAAAGTTTTAATATGGGTCGTGAGCACACATTCAGTATGGACACATAATTATACTGATCGCCCCCCCCCCCCCCCTCGCGCCTGTCGTACCAGCCTCGATTCCAGGCCGCACTTGTTCTGAGAGTGAAGGCCCTGTATAGTTCAACACCTGTACAATCAGTTACTTAGTTCGAACCAGTAACCACACCTTTCACATGCACCTTCTCTACATATAATGGAGACAAGTAAGTCTATAGTGCTGACAGATTTGATCAGCTATATTTTTCTCTTTTCTTAGTTCTGCACTAAATCTCGATCGACATGTTAATGCATAAGGATTTTTGCACAACAAACACAAAACAACCGTTCATTAGTCTGAACCAGCTAGCAGTGGCGTGTACAATGGGGGGCTTTGGGGGCTTGAGCACCCCCCTGTCCTCCCAGACAACCATGAAACTAATCCTATCACTCAGTACTCTAGCTAGCTAACTTTGTAGCTCCAGAGATACGTGCAGCTTGATCTCATTGACAACGATTACAAGTCATGACCACGCCCAATTGAGCATGCGCAATCAGTATTGCCATTCTAATGTTGTTCATAATAGCTGATCAAGATCCTCTGCATTCTCCCAGTCACCTCTTGCTCCACTGAGAGATACTGAGAAGCAATGACTAACACTAGAATGACTGAACATCCCCATTGCAGTGATTGACCAGTTTGCTAGGATGTACCCCAGGAGAATAGTGCATGGAGATCCTACAAGATGACTGACTCATAATTATGTCTTATTATCACGCTATGCATGTATTAGATCCCATTTGAGTGTATTTAGCAGGGAACTATGAGCTATAGTACCGGTACTATAGATTGCTCTGGGCTACAAACTACAACATTATACATTGTATTGTCATTTACAAGAAGATACACATGTAATAACATAAAAATTATTGTAGCTAGATGCTTTGTCTAGTATCATAGTAACAGAACTAGAATGGAAGAGAGAAGCTCTAGAAGAGAATAGTAGGAGCCGCTCTTTTCTTGGGCAGTGTGCTGTACTTTTTTGCTGAAAGGCTTGCATGGGGGAGGAGCTGGGAGATGCGCCGCAATAAATGCGAGGGCGTAAAATCGCGCTCGCCCCATTTTTTCTGTACTCTTGAGCACCCTCCTGCTTCAATCTCTAGAAACGCCCCTGAGCTAGTACAATGGAACCTTCATTAACGGCCACCTCCGAAGTACAACCACATGCTATATAACGGCCAAAAGCTCAGGTCCGGATTGAAACTACAATGACTTCAATGCATGTAAAGCAACCTCTCAGGAGCAACCGCCTCTCTAATCCCAACAAGCTTTAGCAATGGAAATAACCTCCCGGAACGGACAGCCACACCCAGAATTAGCAGAAAAATTATTGCTGAGATAACATTATTTTGCACAATCGTGAAAACCTAGCTGTAGCTTGTCCCTACAGCGCCTTTTCAAAGCTTCAAAGAAGCAGTTATGGTGTCCGTTTTATGGAGGTTCCACTGTATATAACCACACCTCTCACACATCATGTGCATTGTGGGAGGCAAGCAGTATCATTTTGATCACTATACACTCTCAAATACACCAAGTATATAATTCAACAATGAATTTACCTCTTTGGGTACCGACTTGACTGCTTCAGTGTACTTTGATCACCACCAGCTGATGATGATATTGTAGTTCTTACTCTCTGGACCGGAGTTGCTGAGTATTGGAGCCTTTCTGATGACAGGGACCTCTCATCTATTGGAATTATGATTTAGCAGTGAATTTACCGCTTTGAGTATGGACTTAACTGTCACCACCAACCTGTGAAGAGGAGTCACTATAATTATGCAGTAAACTTCGCTCTTAGCATACACTTCTGATTGTACACCACATGAGAAGTTTCTACATGTTAACATTATAGTAATAGCTACATGCAGTATATAAATCTATCATAGTATGGTTGATCACTGCCACTTCGTTGGATATACTCTCTCCAAGTCTATGACCTCTTATTTGTAGCCTCCACACAAGGGAAGGTGTATCTACTTGGGTAAAGATCCTTAACGTAACAAGAGTTAAACAGATTAGATTTCACTAGTAAAGCCATGACTCACATTGGGAAAAATCACATACACAATAACAAGAATAATTATATAGCTACTGTGTGTTCAATTCAGTACAAGAGTCCTACACATAGCTCTAGCTTTACAGTCAGTCACTCTCAGCACTCATAGATGACTGGGTCTGCATGTAAAGAAGGTATACTAGTGATTCAAGCAGTACACATGATTTCGGGTATAAATCAAAGCTGGAAATCACTGAAACCATATAGCACACTGTATACAACATGTGCACTGTTAGAGGAAGTAATTGATCAAGTGGTAAACCACAACTGTAGTGATTAAGTGTACTCTCCACTTGGACGTAGATCTAGATTTTCTTCAAGTTAATTTGTTCTAGAACTGAGCTGCTGCTGAACTTTCAAATTGGAGAGAACCACCCTAGATTAAGTGTTCTGTGCATTTAACTGCGAACATACTACCTTTTCAAGTACTGGCAGATCTTGGTAACAATATCTTCCTTCCCTATATCGAATAATATACTAATCAGTGCTCTAAAGGTTGCTTCGCTGGGTTCGTGACTTCTCCAGATTGACAAACTGTTGATCACTGCCACTTGATTGCTTCTACTTAAATAAGTCTCTCGCCTCACGTCAGCTTGTTCATTGTCAGTCAACTTCAGTGGGTTGAGGTAGAGCTCCACATCATCAAAGTGCATAGCTACTGGAGCAAGGTCGTCTTGTACAATCTCTCGATCCAACTGCTCGTCAGTGAATCCATGCTTGACCACCATCTCATGGAGGCTGGTAGTCCCTGGATCCTATACACATCAGTAGTATAATAACCATACAAACAAACTCTGCATGGTTTGGGTGTAAACTCTAAAACAGCAAGTTTGTACATGTACATTAAAAGTAGTCCGAAACGCTCATTAAGGTGGGGCAAAGGAGTTGCAATTTACATTTATTGTACAGCTGCGAACAACGCACCTTTTGATCGTCATCACTGATACTAAGCACAGAGGGATCAATATCATCATGAGCCACACCAGCTAGACCCTGTATAATATACGTAGTACATGCATGAAGGGCTAGAGTATAATTAGACAGTCATGCATGTATATTCATAATTAAGCACTCACCAGAGGGTTTCTACCAGTGAAGACGCTGTACCTATTGAGAGTCTCCCTCAGACAGCTGTAAGTTCCCTCAGTCTCACTCCTCCACATCTCAAGGGCCTGGATCACCTCCTGTCTGGGACTGACCGACTGAATTTTGACAACTGAAGTTTGAGATGGACTCAGGATTATTCTGAACATACGACTGTTTCGAGCAACTTGATCTGGATTTTCATTATCTGAATTGATAACCAGTTCGGCAAAATGGGAAATGAAAGCTCCGGAGATTTTCTCATCTTTCTTGGTATTCTTGTCACTGTGGATACACTGTATGGTGGTTTGATCCAGGCCAGCGTACGGCTCAAACTGTAAGAGATGCTCAAAGGCGAGGCCAACTTGTTGTGTTGATTTGATCATTATTTTGTTGGAGGAGACAGCTGCTGCAATATCTTTGATGTTGACCAATGGGAGGTCAGAGGGATTTTTTAGAGGATGATAGACAACTAGCTTTGGATCAATCACAGTTTCTATCACATTCACATTGTGGCCAAAACATTCAACAGTCTCACGGATTGTGCTCATAATTCTGAAGCGATGAATCAGACCTTCAGGTCGAACTTTGTCAGTGCGCATTTTGAGAGCAAGAGATCGACCATTTTCAGCAAGCTCAAGGTGTGCGGTGATTCCATCATCGTCGCACCAGTAGATCCCATTCTTCCACACAGAGCAGAATCTTTGCAGAGAAGGGACATCACGCTGTACTCTCAGAGCAGGGGCAAGCCTGAAGGTGAACACTATCCTCAGAATGAGTACTTGAAGGCAGCGAGGGTCGAAAAACTCCGTGTCTTGAGAGGTTTGGAGTATCCAGCCAAAGTAGTACTTGATGCTTTGAGATTCTTCCCAAACATGGTCTGGAATTTCGATTCGAATCAATCCTGGAAAGAAGAGGTATCGAGTGTCAGACTCAAGAACAGAAGTATCTCTGCCAGTAGTAGCAGTAGAATCAATCTCCTTTGAAATGAAATCCAAGACTTGCTTGTCAGTGATTTCGAAACACAGCTCTAAGTGGGACATGAAGGCAATCAGCATCTCTGTGTCAAAGCCATCAAATTCTTTGCTGAATTTCGACAAAGGCACCACTCCAGTGCTTGAAGCTAGCTTGCAGTGTTGGCGGAAATTTTCAGGAGCAAACACGGTCCCAGTTACTCTGGATAGGAGTGTTGCTTGGTCAAAAACTAGGAAAGATTTTTGTGGAGAGCTGTCATTGCGGAGAAACAAGAGGAGACCTCTTTTATGCAGTTGGTCACAGATCTCAATAAGGTGAGGGACAGTGCTGGGTATGAAAGAAAGAACATCTTGAGTGCGTTTTGACAGACCTTCATTAAGATCACTCTCAATTTTCTCATAGATATTTCCCAAAGACAAAGCAAGGTCATCTTTGAAGCTTTCGGCAAGGTAAATGTAAAAGGTGTGAGCATTTAGGCTGATGGTTTCTGGAGAGCGGAGAATAGCGGAGCTTTTCTGAATCAGTTTTCTTGCTTTTGTTATGTCATCGGAATCAGCAAAACGACAATCCATTGGAATGAACTCTGTGAACTGAAACTTCGGGAATTGTTTGATGATGGGGGCAAATATGGCCTCTTTGGCTGGTGGATCTTCTCCCATTTTCTTTACCGTGTCAGCATGGCTACCAACTACTATCGCATGTGCTTTGCCTTTCAGATTGGTGCACTGGTTGTGGACAAGGGTCAACCAACGATACGTTGAATCAATAATCGCCTGCTCACTTTCTAAAAGCTTAGCACAGAGGATAATGATGGGTGGTGAGGTTTGAACAGCATTCTCCAGAATGGCACAGTGGCTCGTGTAAAACTCTTTCTGGCCAGCAAAATCAAAGTAGATGATTCTCCCAAACTCTTTGGTGTATATTTCGTACGGTATGATCCCCACTGTCCTCGCATCGACACCATCTACTGGTCTTGCCTTCCGTAGTTTAGACCAAAACCCTTTTGAGCTCATAATGGACTTCAACAGAGTGCTCTTCCCCACGCCACCATCGCCAATGATAAGCACAGACAGAGGAAGGTGTGGGGGTTGCTTGGAGGAGAGCCTTCCGATTAGCTTGCTGTGTTCCTTGTAGACATTGGTAGCCTTGGCTCCGTGTTTCAAGAGGAGCTTTATGATGTTAGGCTCATTGGCCAAATCGAGAGGTGTCTTGCCTTCTTTGTCGGTCACATTTGGATCACAATGACATTCTGCTAAAAGATATTCCACAGCTCTTTGATTTCGATTCCCTTTGACAGAGGCTAGCAAGAGGTAATCTGAAAAAACATAAATTCCACATAATTCACTGTTTTTCATAGACATATCGTCTTTCTTTTAATTACAGCACCAACTTCAAATTTATTTGAGCGCCAGGAATAATTTGCTGGTATTTAGGTAAGAAAATATTTACACACCATAAATTTTCGAGCAGTTAACGCGAACATTAAAACTGGGAGAAACTCCTACGTACCGGTGTTTTATACGTTGCACATGCAAAGCTTGTTAGGGTGGGTGAACCCTAATAATAATCATTAATACACAGTAAAAACAGATTCGTTATAATAACATAAAACATCTCAAATAAAATGCATCATTTGAAATTTAATGTAGAAATGACAGAAATTTATGTCATTTCTACATTAAATTTCAAATGATGCATTTTATTTGAGATGTTTTATGTTATTATAACGAATCTGTTTTTACTGTGTAGAACTGCCAAAATTCATCTGAGGGCTCTTGAGCCTTTTAGCGAATATTATACACACGCGATGTCCTCGTGGAACAGCTATAATTACTTTACGTTCTATTGCTAAACAGCACTCTATTGTAAGTGCCAAAAAATTTCTTGTTCTATTTGTGCGCCACTGGAAAATCATATTCATTCTTTGTTGCTTTGTAATTAGCTGATCTATAATAGTCTATGCATTATATATAAATGTAATGCACAAAAATAGAAGCAAATAATTATAGTCACCATTTGTAGTACAGCCAAGGGATTCGGTGATGAGGTACTTCATCACTTCTATGTGGCCATTAGCACAGGCCAGATAGAGTGCGGTGTCACCAGCCATGTTGACTGTACCTGCATGTACACACTATAATTATGAATATTAATTGTAAAGATATTCGTAACGATCAATTAAGATCGTTATTTGTAATAATTAATGTAGCGTTGGCTAAGAATAACGAAGACTATGTATACATGTACACTGGAAGAACTATAGACAGAAATTATAACGTGACTATTTTCACCTTCTTGATTGAGGCTCACAGTTTCCACAAGACGCTTGACCCAGTCCAGCCAGCCATAGAATGCACTCACTGACAGAGCACTCTCACCTTCCCCTGCAGTTGGCAATGTTAGCACAATTTAGACAGCGTATACAATTGTATAGCAAAAGAGACTTTATTCCTTTGTGATAAATCAGGAGTATATATATACAACATTGTTTCTAGTACTGGTACCGCATATAGTAATGGAGTCTCAGAAACAAATCAAGATTGTTTTAGATCATGTTTGCCATAAATACTGCAATCTGATTGGTTAGAGGAAATGTTCTATCCAATTTAGAAAATCATGTACTTCAATAGAAAATCACTTAGAAAATCATGTAGCAAAGATTAGATAAGAACATTCAAATCTGATTGGCTAAATACTCATGGTTGCTATGATCTAAAATGCTTAGACACTGTTTAGGACGTTTCCACATGATTTAGAAGTCCTCAGGGCTAGTAGAACCCTCACTGCGTTCGGGATACTACAACCAGCCCTTTGGGCCTCTAAATCATGTAGAAACTTCCTAAACAGTGTCTAACTATTATTTAGAAGCTGACCTTGCTGAGTGCACACACTCTCTGCCAACTCGTACTCTCCAATGCTCAATAGAGCTTCCACAATATCCTTCCAAAGCATGTCAATATTCTTGATTTTGGCTGCCTGGAGAGTTGCTGCTGTGGGATGTTGGCTCTTCTTTATAGCTTCCAGTTGATCCTTTCCCAAACCCAAGCGAATACCAAGTTGAAACCATTGGTTATATTCCAGCTGACTCAGCTGTTCCAGTGTTGGGTACGAAGACAGAGGATCTACATAATAGTTAGTTATAGTGAGATATATATATAGAAGCCAAATTAAAAGACTAAAAATGGGGGGGGGGGAGCATACTAATATTCCCTGAGGCATTGTCATATTGTCATAATTTATTGTCATAATTATTATTGTCCAGTCATGCATCTGATTGCATGGACATTGGTATTGTACTATAGCTGTGTATTAGTAAAACCAGTAGGTTTTACATAAGATTGGCAGTGGGTTTGCCTGTGTTTAGCAATATTTCAATTATAGTGACTCCTGTTCAAACTGTTCTATCTCTCCAGGGAAAGGCAGAACTGGCTGAACAGATAGTTTATTTAGCCTGTTCTCTCTTTGTATCTCTCATTTCATAATCCATGAACATTTTAATGACTGAATATTGTCATTTTAAAAATTGCACTATTTCGACGTTTCACCGCTCTTTGTCTGACTGAGTGAGTAAGTAAGTTTCTTGCCCAGCATTTGCTCCAAGTACAGCCATCTCCAGGACATTCTACACAGGGTTTCCAAACGACTACAACCTGGATTACAAAGCGCTTCTTCAGATTTGCGATTGCTTCCACGAGTCAGATGACCTCTCAGTCTCTATTTCTCTTACCTAGACAATTCTGCCATCTTTAGTGGCCAGTTGATAATAGATAGGTGTGGCTAAGAAACCGTGGGCCTAAAATCAGTGCAGTGCTTTCCCAGAGCCTCAGTGAGGTGTTGCTTTTCTTTGCACAGTTCAGCTCTAGCTCCCTTTCTCTGACAGGCATGCTATATGCACTGGCTAGATATCATGTTTTTAAAATGACTGTCATTTAATACTGATTCACAAATTCAACATAGATCTATCAATTTGAAGCAATAATAATTATTATAATTATACTCATTACTATAATCATTAGTCCAGAGATATTGTAGAAGAAAATTAGTCCTGTCTTCTCTTCTTGTATAAACTTCTGTGTACTGCCCTTGATGTTCCACTTATGCATATCATGTCATAGATCTATCAACTTGAAGCAATAATATACTCATTACTATAATCATTAGTCCAGAGATATTCGAGAAGAAAATATCTGATTAGTCCTGTCTTCTCTTCTTGAACTTCTGTACTGCCCTTGATGTTCCCCTTATGCATATCATGTCATGATATACTTCTGTACTGAAAAAGAAAGGGAATCCGACTAGAAAAACATTTGCAATGTGAAAAATTGCTAGGATTGGCCAGGGGAATGACAAAAAAGCGTGGAAACAAGAAATCAGACGAGAGCATAACTCCAATCCGTTACAACGTCATGAACATGTACAATACATACTATATAGACTGCATGCATGTGTTCCAGATCCATCTACCAGCTTCCATCCACCACATGCATCATTCCATGCAGGTCACCAGTGAGTACGATCCGTGCATGTTGGACTGTGTGTATACCTGTGCTAAACACTGCATGTATTTAGGAACATCAAATCATCATAATTATAATATGCCCGCACATTCCAAAATGTAAATATATATAGGGATTGGTCATCACTCCACCAGTAAAAATTGCGTGGTATATATATTGGCCGGGAAAACAAACTACCAGTACATGTGATTGACGTTGTAACGGATTGGAGTTATGCTCTCGTCTGATTTCTTGTTTCCACGCTTTTTTGTGGTTCCCCTGGCCAATCCTAGCAATTTTTCACATTGCAAATGTTTTTCTGGTCGGATATATAGCACTATTTGGAGGGTTATATACAAATGAACTTGATGTACGTACCATAATAATTATGAAGGATAGACAAAATGCAAATCATTAGCTGATTCCAAATACCCTCAGAGAAGCTGATTACTAACTAAAATTGAGCTTCCATGTACTTGCATTGAATACGTACAAAGTGCTTAATTTCTTTAATTTGTTTTTGGAAAGTTAGTACTTTATAGCAAAAATTTCCAGCTAGTAATGAACTTTGACATACTGAGAAGTGCATCACACGGAAACCACTGATCTATATAGCTGTACTGACCATGACAGTGCCTGTGGTGTAGGAAGGGGAGGGGAATATTTCTAGGCTATTAAGTAGAGATGATTTATCCAAGCTGCACTATATGTAGACAGCCGTACTTTTTTTTCATTCAAAAAACTAGAGCCCCCCCATTAGGATTTTGCTTCCTACGCCAGTGCAGTGTACATCAGCTGATGGCCAACTCACCTCTAAGTCCAGGCCGGAACCTCTCCACATGTTGAGCCAAGGCACGGTATCTCCCTCTGGCCATATCAGCAGCAGTCTCTCCACTACGGGTCTTAATATCTACATGGTTGGTTGGTGGAACTATAGATAGAGTAGAGAGGGATTGGAAACGGAAGTACCCTTGAAGTACCATCCGTGTATCTCCGCGGTTTTAATCGAGGCTTACTTTTTAACACGAGGGCTAAACATAAATAATTCATGAGAATTGTTTTGCTCTATGTAAGAAGTCCACGAGCAGTTCTGCTGCTAAACATCAACTTTCTCTAATACTTGAGGCCATTTGGGACACAGGACAGTGTTTAGTTACACAGTCTTAGCTATATCAAAGGTACTATAGGAACACAAGCATGAAAAAGCGCTCTGTGTACCTCTAGCTACTTCACGACAATCGAGATTATATTTTCTTCATTTCCAATTGATACCTACTATCAGGGGGCATGTGATTCATTAATGGGGTGGGGGTAGCTCTGAGATGTATGCTTTGGACACAATAAGTTTCCCGGGCTTTTGCGGGAGTTATGGGAGATACACGGATGGTCCCAGAGCCACTACGTAGACTTCATTGTAAAACATCACGTGAATCACTTTCGTTTCCAATCCCTCTCTACTCTATCTATGGTGGCAGGCATGAGCTGACAGCAGGCACGAAGTGCATGTACGAAGTGCCTCTTGTAGATAGAGTATTACGATGTCTATATGCATGTGATCAACAATGCATGCAGTATAGCTCATTTCTTCATTCCAGAATCACCAAATGCAATGCTTTGCCAACTGTTTCAGCTAATGTATAGAGTATTTTCAATCGAAAACCATACATGCATGGGCAAAGAAATAGCTAAAGATGCTATGTTTGTATACATGTAAGTATAGTGGCCACCACGCATGCATGCATATAAGAATATAATTATATTGACTACTCAAAGGTATCTTTAAACTGTGAAGCTTTACTCGCTATATACAATGGCGGCCATGCACTGTCACACACCTCCTGGACTAGGTCACAGATTAATTGACATAGCTGGACTATCATTATAGTATATAAAGGCTCACCTGTGGGACAGTGGTGCTGCAGTAACAGCTTAGCAGTGTCCTTACTGTTGTTAAAACATGCCCAGTGTAAAGGGGTCCAACCATCATTATCTTTAGCAGCTACAATCGCTCCAAACTTAATGAGTAGTTCTGCACTGCAAAGATGGCTGTGAGCACATGCCTCATGTAGTGGAGTACATCCATCCTTCAGTTTCGTGTAGTATTCACTGTTGTTGGGTGGAACTCCTCTCTGTAGCAGCTCAAGCACGTCTTGGTCACCACCATAACGACTAGCCCAGTAGAGTTGTCTAGCAAGGTTGTCGTCACTATGATGAGATAAATGAGTACAGCTAAAGTCACATGCAGTTTGGGTAACGCATGTGTGTGTATAATCATTTGGTAAATATACAATACACAATAGTCGTATACGCGTTAAATGTCTATAACCATGCCGACTGATTAATAGCTGGCATGAAAAAATGAAACAACAGTGGCGTCATGCACTAACCTCATTTCAGGCAGTGGCTTGCTTCCAATGTCTCTGTAACCTCACTAGCTCACTCACGGCTTGCATACGATCAATATCATCAGTAGCAGCCACAGCTTTAGTGATAGTAACAACACTCTCAACTTCTGCAATTAATACACAATAGATTCACTAAGTGTGTACGACTGACTACTTGTGTGTTGACTCAAGGGGGAAGATTGGTGAGCCATATCATACCAAGTGCCATGCAATGTTATGGCTCATAATAGGGACTGATCATATGCCTAAAATGGCTTAGACCTGCAGTATAATACAATATTCTTATAGTGTCACACGGAGATGGTTTTGAGCACGTGCCTGGTGTAACAAACAACAGGACTGCATGGTATGACAATAATTATTGATACAGTATAGACTGATTATTCGCACCCATGCACTTATCTATAACCCACCCAGATAATCAATGTTCCAGATAACGCAAAATTAATATTCAACTACGCATAAACAAACCCCATGCTTGTGATTATTATTTTAGTAGCAATCTAGTTTCTCTTACCGCAATTTTTCTTCTGTTTTGAATGGAGTAGTATATATAGCTTCTCACCAACTCAATCTATACACAACACTCAGACTGACATAAAGCTGAAACTCATCCAAACAATGGTCATCATTGGTCACTATACGCACTACCAAACATGGTCACATACATCAGTACACACCAGAAAACGATAATACCATAATTATTTACAATAGAGAACTACTACTACATAGACAATGAGGCATACATATCTGCCCAAAACCAGTTCACTCATTGTCACATAAACATTCAAATGGGATGTGTTACAAATACTATAGAACTCTCAATTTTCAGTGGAGGATTAACATCTGCTTATGGTTTACCGACATGACCTTGTGCAGACAATATAAGAAGTGGTCATTATCTAGGTAGGACAATGCAGGGAAACCTCCTGTGACCTCAATATTATTTTATCCAGATTACCAGGTTAACACATTAAGCTATACCTTTAACTTTACAAGGCTAACTTACGAAATGTTTTGAGGGGGGCCAACGATGCAATGCCACACATTTGGGAAGGTGCTGCATCCACTTTCATGAAGAGTGCAAGAGAATTCGGCTTATACAGTATATAATACGTACACTAATGTGAATCCTATACAGAATTTCTGATATATTTAAGCTAAGTATTCATGTACATTGTACAGTAAACTTGCAGTTTTTACACAACCATGGTGTTTTGACAAACGGCACCCTATGACAGTGCAATGCACTGCATATTAGACAAATCAAGTTTGGATGGGTAAAGATCATTAACAACCAGGATTAAATAATTTTGAATTATGAATGTGACAACCATTTTAAACAACCACGTGGCTGCTCTGGAATGTCTAGAAACCATATCTATACTAATTAAAAATGGCTGCTCTCTCAGAAGACAAAGATGAAGAGCTAACCAAAGATCTAGAATCAATAAACATAATCTTGCACGGAGGAAATTCAGCCGAGCTACTGTGTAAGATCCAAGTCTTGTAATTTTTAAAAATGTTGTATTGGAAAGTACATAGTTTTGTATACCACAAACAAGTGGATGTATCTGACAGTATAAAAGCATATTGAATTATTGATCCAGGTCGGCTATTAAGATGCATGCATCGATGGTAGGCATATATACACTCCAACGTTATTACTTACTATTCAGTTTAATACCATGTCTATATAAAAATTTGAGTAAACCCACATGCACCCCCCACACACACCCACCACCTACTCACACCCTCCCCCACCCACTCACAAAGCTACTGTTGAGAAGGCTGATGATCAAAGCACTGAGAAACTGAAACAGTGTCTACAGAAAAACTATGAAGCCCAGGTAATAATAATTATTGCACGTATAATTATTATGTGTACATGCAGTTGAGCCTCGATTATCCAAACACCTGCATGGAGTCCACCTCATCCGGATGGCTGAATATTCAGATACCAGACTCTCATTGAGCCACGCCCATTAATTTGAGAAGCCTCTGCATACAAAATCAGCAAACGATGTCCAGAGCTCTTACAAATGTAGTCTTAGACATAATTATTGCATCGAACAAGGTAGCAAGCTATACTGTTATAGGCTAAGCTGAAGCGGTTACAATAGCTGCATGCTTCTGCTGATCAGCAACATATTTAACCACGTGGACACTTGGTGTTATTGTATGGTGTTATTGTATATTGTATAATTATAAATGTTTGACCAGCATGCTTGTTCAAATAATAGTACCTATACTGCTACAGGCGGGACTACAGAAGCAGCTGGACAAACTGGAGGTTGCTATAGCATCCAACAAGCAGAAACTGGACACTGTCACTGCCCCAAGACGTACATGTAGGAAGGTGGGACACACTGACTGCACAAGTGTGATCTTATAGTGTGACATCCTATAGTGTACATGCATGTAATGCTAATTTGCAGGAATGTGGCTACATACATACATGTGGTAGATTCTGTGAATAAATTGTTTTTATTGCCTTTTATATAAACATGCGATAACCATAATTAAATTAGAGATGGATATAGTACCAACCAAACACTGCCAATCGACCAGTGTGGGCACATCTCCATTCTGTACTTCCCATGCATGTGTTAGAGACTATACCTAGTCGACTATAAAATGTGAACTCACCACAAGTTCCATAGCTATAGCATCTTATTTGCTCTTGGCTGCATACATGCATGCACTTTACAACACTTAAAACACCATCGTACTATAGATCATGTATGTAAGTGCTGATATAATTATCATAACATGTATACTATAATAATTAGACTGCACGTACTTCGATCACTTGTTAAGTTCTAATTCCCTCTGTGTGTGTGTGTGTGTGTGTGTGCATGGTGACCACAATTGTTGCAGAAGTTGTCAATGGCGACCTTTAGGAGGGGCAAGTACTTCAGGGACCATCTCGGCTTTGTGAGTGTGCATGTATTTACGATCAAAGTTACAATGTATATCTATGCATGGTTATAGTACTCGAGGGCTGAGGGACGCTATATAACACATTATGTATAAGTACGTGATCTTGATTGTTATTGGCTAACTATAATTATAGAGCAACATTACATCATTTGTATCCTCAAGCAACCTATATGTTCCTGTTAAGTGGGGTCTACATTATCACTCAGTATAGCTGCCCATAACTTCAGTTAGAATCGTTTGATAACAAAGATTATAATTAAGTGTTTGGTCTGTGGTCTGAAACAAAAAGAATAAAACTTTACTAATAATTATTGACATACTAGTATTCCGTTTATAAAAAAAACGTATATCAACTCTGGTAAGGCTTGTTTGTATATGTAACTTTAGTTCTGGGTGAATTAAGAGATTATTAGTCAAATACATTTGTGAATACACTGTAACCAAGTATTATCTTCTCTCCTCTCTTTGTCTCCTCCTCCTAGTCCCCGCCCATTTGCCACGAGGGTGCCGGGAGCTATGCTGAAATGGACAGAATACATACCGAGTCACCTTGTAAGTTTTTTACATCATTACAACATACATGTACCCTACAGCAGAATTCAAAGATGTGGCTATTCTCAATACTCAAATTAAAATTCAACACACAGTGACACATTAATTTATTTGCAGCTTTATTGTTGTGCAAAAGTACTAAACACCTATAGGCCTAAGAGGTGGTTATACCAACCATCGCAATTAACCACACCATACTTATTCAATTTAAGGCGACACTTTGAAATAATTACAAAGCGCCAATTACTCGCTTCTACCCACTGGTAAACACTCTTTTGATCTCTGCTGTGTGTATATAATTATACACATGACAAACCATAATATTTACAATTTCGACACTTTTTGTTACGTGTAGGTACATGTACATGTATATATCAAAGGATGGTCCTTAAAAAATGGAGCATGGGCTTTAGGCCGACCACAGTCATTTATCCTCTAGGGGTGTATATGAATGTACCCCTGGAGTATACGTGGCATTTGTACGTACAGTGTACCCTAGAGTTTTAATGAATATTCCTAGAGCACATCATGGTATATATAATAGTTGTACCATATGGATATCAAGGGTGTATTGGATTTGTATATCCGAGGGCAGTTGTATGTATTCCCCAAGGGCGCACGAATATACCCCCCCCCTCCTACACACAGCATACTTGTATTTCTCTCACACCCCAGGGACCCGTCAATCTGAGACTCGATTGGTGGAGGGTGTACGGTTCCAGCTGATAGAGGGACGCACTCGACCACTCCTGAGGCAACTGGAGACTCATGATGTGAGTGAGGATGACCCGAGTGAGGCGAGGCTGAAGGAATTAGTACTCGCTAAAGTAGAGGCAGTCAAGTGAGTAATGAGTCTACATTGTACCGTTGCTATGGTGGTATTGATTTAGTAATTATTCAGCTGCATGATTTAGTAGCTATCTTTGAGACCATGTAATTTTCATTCATAGCTCTCCGAATTACCTTTCCAATGGCCGGTATATGCTTAGATACATAATGTGAGTATGCATGATTGTAGCGTTGCATATACCCACCACATATCATAACTCCTCCCCCTTCCCCCTCAGGGCACTGAGTGATGAAGAGCTGTACAGTGACAATACTGTGGAGGAGGTCAACTGGAGTTCCCTCTCCTACGAAATGGTGGGTGTGTCGATTGATTTTTCTTGATGATTTTGTTAAAGTGGTGATGTTTTTCAATCACAAAATTGTGTTTTTATAGCAGTAAACTATATAATTTTCAAGTACTAAAAATTGATCGGTATACTATAGACAACAATAATCATGACTATATTATAGTCATGAGTACATGTATACCGATCACTTGAAAATACTACAACTTAATTTGTCTATAACTGATGAGCATAATCGTAATTTCATTTCTCCCTCCTATTTTAGTTCGGGCACAAACGTTCAGGGAATGATTGCCGCATCCATTGGACCAATCACAGTTGTCCGTCGATCAACAAGAAGGTGTGGTCACCTCAAGAGAACAAAAATCTCAGCAAAATTGCTCGTAAACACCAAGAGAGAGATTGGGCCGAGATAGCCCGGGAGCTAGGCGTGAGTAGGAGATTACGTACTATTCTGCAATACTAATTATTATCATAGATATAAGAAGGGAGAGGGATGGGAAACGGAGCACGTGCGCACAATCACTTCTGTGTAATGCCAAAAGTTGATCCGCGTTTCGCCTCTAGACACCCCGCCAACCCAGCGGGAAATGTTATTACTATCATTCACAGCTCCCCACTGGGACTCTTAGTCCTGTACTGAGCATCCACGCCTACTGTGCATCATATAGAAGCGTTGTGTATCTCACCAAGAGCTTAAAAACTTTCAAAGGCAGTTTTTTGAGTGTTGTATTATCGTTTCGGCTCTGTCTAGTGGCTTTGTGTACCTTCTAACAAGAGAGGCTGTGACTACAGCCCAAAATATTAATGATTCCCTCTTTCTTAAGTAGCTGGGCATTGTATGCAAGTAAAATCAAAGCCACTTGGCTTTAGGTTGGTAAGTAATGTTCATTTTTGTCTTAGTAAGCTGGTTTTTAAAAGCAGACTTTTTGTGTACCCATTTAGAAAGTTACATCAATGATTGAATGTAGGTAAATGTCTCTTTGTATTCATTGATAGTTGGTTCATCGTATCAGCACAGTAATTTACGACAGAACTTTGCTACATTTCCATAATTCTCTATCATATGTCTGTGACTGTACTGGAATGCTCAACGGTACTGACAGAGCTCCTCTCAAGAATTTGCCTGTCCAAGCTGCTTTTTACTGCTTGGAGGGGTCTCACTAACTATTGCTGCTACCTTGTTGTGACTGTTCCACTATAGCCATTGCTAATACATGGAGCTCAGTAGCTAGTTTATAGCCTAGTACTAGCTAAAAGCATGGGCTGGAGGAAATAAAGAAGAAAACATTGACCGAAACGCGGATCGTCAATGCTATTTACGTAGCGTTTCCCATCCCTCTCCCTTCTTATATCTATGTTATAATTATGCATGCATGCATGGTCCAGTGCTCTTTTTCGAAAATGACCCGATCCAAGTTTGGGATTTGAGCATACCATCCGATGGGCTCCTTCTAAGCTTTCATAAAGTAAATGTTAGACCATACATGTATTAAAACCTGTAGTGACGGACAGTCTACACTAAGACTACAAATTTGGCTTCAAATGATGTAATCGTGGTTTTGCATCATAGTGAGTAAATTTCCTGTTTGTGGCTTGCAAATACTACAGTAATTCTCCGTAAATTTAATTATGGCTTCTGTTATGTCATTGTTTACTATCAGAATTGGATAAAAAAACAACTTTTTCAGTTTTTCCAGCATCAATACCCAGGTCCTGAAGTGCAAGCCAGGTTCCAGAGTCACAGTACTAGTAGATATAGTATTCATGAACTGGCCACAGGAAAATTAGGATCCAGAACTGGGGAGTACTAATTTGCCCAGAAATCAAAGTCAGTCCAAACAGGATATATCCAATAAACTGGCCAATGTTAGAACACAAGACCTGCTATAAAAAAATATTGGCAAAGCAGATGCTGTTTATTTCTTTGCAAAGACTAACTTCTAGCATTATATTAGCTATCTAGGCAGTTTCAAGAAACTCTGGACACTCAAGTGGCAAGTAGGCAAGAGCTAAACTTACTCATTTTTGTCAATGTTTACTTTGTTGTATCTTGGTCAAACCTGGGTCATTAGTGTTCTTATTTGGTCTACTTGTAGTTACCAGTGTTGTCTATAGTCTAGCTCATCTGTATCTCTCCAGCACCCCCATTACTAATTTGCCCGGAAATCAAAGTCACAGAAAATATAAATATCACCAGTTTTCTTTCATACAATGCAGCAATTCAGTACTTTTTTACCACTTAATTTTTATATCATTCAGTAGCTTATTTATTCAGCATTATTTGTATATCATTTAATAGTGATAGGCACCTACTGGTGAAAAGTTATCCTTGACAAAAACAGTGTTACTGTTTTTGATACTACCGCGAACTATGAATATCATTATCTCCCATAAGGGCCCATATAAATTGGCAAATGAACTGTATAATACACACTTCCGGGAGTCTTAGTGTAGACTGCGGAGCCTAACTATAATTATAGTCACTTCCAAAATGGAGGGACCTATATGTATACCTGTATTATCCACCTAGCTCCCACTGTAGACTGGTCGCACAGCGTTTGCTTGTCTGGGGCAGTACCAGACTGTTCAAAATCTTGGGAAGGGTGGTGGGCGATGGAGTAAAGACGAGGACAAGAAAATCAAGAGTGCAGTAAAACTGTACGGACAAAACTGGGTCAAAGGTCAGAGAAGGAGGGTTGACGAACTTTGAGCATGTGGATACAATTAATGCTATATAAGAATAAGACATTAATGCTGATCAATTTGTAATTTCTCAGTCCCTCACGCATCAAGTATCATGTGACTCCAATCCAAAGTCGATATAAAAGAGAGAGAGAGTATCATATAGCGGGTAATTTTTGTGGGGTAAAAAATTCTCGTTCCACTCGAAAACGATGGTTTTTGTGAGTAAAAATGTCATTGCCTGCACTGCATTCATACGTTCCGGTAAGCCACGCCTACGTTAAAATGTCGTGGAGGTCAGCTTGCCCACGAAAATAACGAATATTTTACTCCACGAAAATTACCTGCTATATGGTATCAAACAAAGCATTAAACAAACATTACCTTGCGTCGATCAATCGTAAAGTAACTTTGTGCACTTACAGTGTAGGGTACCCGTTTATGACGCATAGGGTTGGAGGATTTTTTCCCCATGAAAATGATCTGCTATACGGTATACATGATACAGCAATACATTGGAGATCTGTTATGATGTAACCATATATAATGATGTCTACACACACACACACTCAGTGGCTCATTATGTTGGTGGCGGCCGCTCATCTAATAACTGCTATTACCGCTGGACCATGTCCCTCTGCCCTGACATCAAGAAAGGAAAGTGGTCAAAAGCAGAAGATGTGGTAAGCAATTAACTCAGTAGCTCATAATGTACCCAGAGTCCCTGAACCTTTGATAAACAGAGTGGAGTGCATACAGTTAAGAATAATTATTGTAACAGCCATAAATGCTTTAATAATTATAATTATTGCTTTTAATAATTGTAATTATGTTCATTATTGGACTAAAATTAACTGAAACCGAGACAGCTTCTTATAAGCTTTCAAAGAACCACAAAAATCATTGCAATTGGGTCACCAGAACTAAAGTAATGCCCTTTCACAATGTATAGACAAGTATACATGCATGTACATGTGCAATGTCATGTATAGCTCTAAAAATGCATGACTGTACTAATTAATTGGTTGATCATTTCCCATTTCTTCGCACTCACAGAAACTAATTGAAGGCGTGGGTGTTTACGGGAAGAAGGCGTGGTCGAAAGTGTGTCAGTTTGTGCCCGGGCGTTCCCAAAGCCAGTGTCGTGAGCGCTACCTGAACGTGTTGAACTCTGACCTCAAGAAGGGTCCGTTCAGTAAGGACGAGGATCGGGTATTGCTGGAGGCGTGTCAGCCGTACGAAGGTGAGTCATGTGATAGCATACTTGACATGCATAGATGCATAGTCTTGTTGACACCTGTGCGCCTAAAATATAAATATTTGCTACGTGTTGCATTCTTTAAGGTTTAGTTTTAGCTTTAACTCACTCAACAACATCTTAAATGCTGATTTAGCAAAAATTATTACTAGGAGCACGGTTGTCAGACCTCCACCCCCCTCCCCCCACACACACACACCACACACACACACACAAAGGAAGCAACGCGTGTATTCCGTGGTCTAAGATAGCCAAGAGTTCTCTCCCACAGCGAACGGACGCCATGTGCAGTATGCGTTGGAAACAGCTGAAATCAGACGACGAAGTGTTTCAACAATTCACCAATCAGGCTCTCAAACGATACTCTCACCCGATCAAGAACGTGACCACCCTCCCTGATACTGTGAGTAGGAGAGGGGATCGAGTGTGAAAACACTATTCATCGTTCTAAAATCAGGCCTGTTCAAAGTTAAATTTGATTTTCTGTAGATTGTCCCTAATACGAGTTCCAAACTTCCAATTTTCATTTATGAATATATTGTTTATAACATATATTGTTTATAAACAATAATTATTTATTTATTTTGAGCTGAAAAAAGCCGGCGTTTTTTCTAAATTAGTACTATTATTACTTAATTGTTGAAACGTCCATTTCACTAAACGATGCATTTAGTAGCTGTTTGGTGTGCTTAGATCAGTGCATTTGCACATAATATTATTATGTATACTATACGTACAAAACATACACATGTAGACTTTTTTGGTCCATTTTCAATTGAGTTGCCTATTTCCTTGTATATTTCACGGACATCTTTCTCTCCTACACACACCCACACACACACACCCACACACCATACCACACCCACACACACACAGACTGATCTCCCTGAGGTTGTGAAAGAGAAAGTCAAGAAGTTTAAATATCGCTACACTACACGAGACAAACGTAAATCCTCCATCATCAATTCCGACTCTTATCCAAGTCCTGACAGGATTATCTCCTGGGACAATTCTGATCTCTATGTTCCACCATCGTATAATTTTCGACGATATTCGGCCTCTCTTAAGAACGGATCATCAACAATGTTTAGCTCTCAACCGCTACACAATTCTCGTAACGAGGAAGGACAATCGTCGACCAGTCGTCCAAACAACGACCAAGCGATAGATACAACTGTACAGAATATTCTCTCTAATATAAGAGGGGGCACAACGTCGGCTAATGTTGGTGCCCCCCTGAACGGAGGGGAACAATCGGGATCGCAATCTACTCCTGAATCAATAATTGATCTCACTCAAGATGATGATGATGATAATACAAGCTCTAATGTTACAGCCGGGAACCACACTGTTGCTATGGGAACGATCGACGCCATGGATATGAATGTTGTAGTCAACATTGTTAAGCCTCAGCATGGTCCAGCGTCTGGTGATCACTCCCCCATGACCTTTGACCCCGTCCTCAAGCCACTACCGAGATCCTTTCATATACCCTCAGCTGAAGTGGCCACTCGGACAGAAACTAGATCCATTCCTCATAATGTGGAATCACACGTGAACACTGAACAATATACCAGAAACTCTGATACGACACCATTGATGATAAATGATACCGTGTCATGTGACTTGCGCAATGGGTCTAATCCAAGAACCCTACATACATTGGCATTCGGGATGGGAACGGAAAGATTGTATGTTTACCAAGTATTGGGGGGACGAAATCAGATTCTACGAACACTATGAAAGGAGAAGAGAATTTCCCTGTGGGACTACGTTTCGTATTGCGTCCAATCATTTCAGAATCACACGAAACAACAGCTGCTGGCAATACTGAATCTGGATCCGTTCCTAATAATGTGGAATCAAACAGGAACACGACACCGTTGGATACCGTGTCACGTGACTTGCATAATGCCCACACCCCCAGAAGAGAAGGGAATTTCCCTGTGGGACCACGTTTTGTATTGCGTCCAATCATTTCAAAATCACACGAAACAACAGCTGCTGGCAATACTGAATCTGGATCCGTTCCTAATAATGTGGAATCAAACAGGAACACGACACCGTTGGATACCGTGTCACGTGACTTGCATAATGCCCACACCCCCAGAAGAGAAGGGAATTTCCCTGTGGGACCACGTTTTGTAGTGCGTCCGCTAATTTCAGAGCAATCACTCGAAACAACAGCTGCTAGCAATGCTGGTGACGGTGGAACTGAAGAATCAAATATTAAATACAATAATAGTTTGGACGACGACGAGTTACCAGATCAAAAGAAACTAAATGCTGTAACCATGGTTACTACTACAAGTTCTTCTATTTTCAGCGTGAATGAACCATTGGCTGATACTAATATATCGTCTAGTGGTGCAACAGATTCTATTGTATCTAACATTCCTATTATTTCCAACTCTGCTGGTAGGGGTAACTTTACGGAAATTGAACGAGTTTTGGCAGCTGAATTTCTTCGATTCACTCGAACGGAAACGGACGAGAGATTGAAATTGGAAGAATTCGTCTTTGAAATGGCCGGATTTGATCTCCCCGTTCAAATAGCAACTGAGAAAGACGTTTTAATGGAAGCAGATGCTTACGTGATTGTGTACGAGCCTAACCACATGTGCTATCAGTAAATTCCCGCGTCCTTATCGCCGGAGAAATACTGGACCGATTATCACTCCTCTGAATAACGATGACCTCATCTCACGTCATTTTGCACTGTCTCAGGTTCCCATACCTCCTGTGAAGAAAAGTGCGAACATCATCAATTCAGCTATCGTGGATGACCACCATTTCCGGCTACAAGTGTACGCTACCTATGACATACTTATCTACGATACTTATTGTCCTACACAGAAATATCAAACACCTGAAAAACCACAGAAACGGCCAACAGCTACTGGTCAAAGTACTACTGGTGGTGGTCGAAAACGAAAAAATGCCGAGAAACCAAAAAGTCCACAATCCAAGAGAGCAAAACGAACGTACGTATGAAAGAAAGGTGTGGCCTCTAAAACAGTAGAAGAAGTTGCCCAAAGCATTGACAGTTCGATGGTCGACGCTGCTACAAGAGCGCCAGCTAAGAGTCGACAAAGGACACGCAAACTGGCTCCCAAAAGAGGTGCTTCAAAGACTGCTACAGAATGTGGACTTATTGACCCACCCTCTCTTGAGCAATTTTCAAATGCTCTGTTCAGAAAAACTGTTCAGAAGAAGCCTGTTCTGAAGAAGCTCTCATTCAGAAAACGCAAGCGTCCTCCTGATAATTCAAACACGAGTGAACAAAGTGCTGCTCATCCATCCACTAGCAAAGCAATGGATTTCACCACCATACCCTCCGATGCTGGAACCACACCCTCTGATATTAAACGTAGGGAACACTCTAACAGAAAGCAAAAGCCTTCTGAATCAGTGGAAGATGGTAATGAGACAGCCACCATTGACGTTGGTGTGTCTCCATCAGAAACTGTCAAAAGGAGAAAATCTGTGAAATTTTTTTGGCTCGGCGCTTCCATGGCGGAGAAAGACGCTAGTATTAAATGACGATAAATGACGATTTTGTTGTTGATTGATTATTTACCTATTTTTTTCAGTATACGTACATATACGTTGTGCATTTGCATGGTTGGTGCTTTGAAAAAATCAGTGATATTCATTACATGTGTCTGTCAGCTATAGTTACTTTTTGGGAACTAGATAATATTATAGGCATTAATAATAACTTAAGAATTGCCTTTGATACTATAATTGAACAGGAAATACCTCAAAAGTGGAAAGGTCCTCGTTTGAACAGGCGCTCCCGTATGCATGCATGCAGGCTCGGCAACAGCAATATAAGCAATATACAACGTATACATGTACGTGTAATTTTTTGGGGTAAAAAATTCGTGGGCTGACCTCAATGACAATTTTACCCACAAAAACCTATAGGCATTGGTTTACCGGAACGCATAACTATATAATTATTATAATTAATGCATGCATGCAGTGCACGTATAATTATAGACAATAAATGTTTCCTCATGAAAATCACTGCTGTTCCATGCAGTGCAACGAGAATTTTTTGCCCACGAAAATTTCACTAAAAAAGTAGTTTAATATGTACGTGCACACCACTACTTGATCATTATTTTGCTATAATTATATAATACATGCCCCATAACTACAAGTATGTACGTAACACTGTCTCCTGTACAAAATAATTACTATTAGTGCCATGTTAATTAATGTATAGAAAAACTACAAAACATATAATTATTGTGAGGAGGAACATTGAAGGTCATTATACTATACCACTAGCGCTTACAGTTTTGATACTCTGTATAATTCTGTTTAGCTATAGCTATAAGACTATACAATCTAACTTTAACTTGTCAACGTGCGTACGTGGGGACTGTCACAGGCCCATAAGCATCACAGGGTGTTAATTCAAATTTCATCTCGGAAGCATTGTCCCCTGCTGTAGAGGGTTGAGGGTTTCCAGGCCCGTAAGCATCACAGGATGTCAGTTCAAACTTCACCTCTGAAGCACCATCCCCTGCTATAGAGGGTTGAGGGTTTCCAGTCAAGTTTGCCTCTTGAAATGCGCTGATGTAATCATAGTCATGGTGAGGAAGCTCATCCAGAACAATTTCAGGCCTCCTGCATGCATGCATAATATAGATGTATGACATCATAATATGGACTGATGAACTCACACGTTGATACCCAAGGTTTTTGATTTGTATCTCCGATATCTCAGAGAAACCAGCAAAATGACGACCACCAATAGAGCAACTATAAGAGCCAATGATCCAATCACACTGCCAATCACAGCACCTACACTCAGTAGTGGAGTATTATCTGTGTTTACTGTTATTATCAACGTGCGATTAGTGAGATCCTCAGGGCATTCGGGACTATTAGGATTGGCAATAATCACTGGACAAGTGCTGTTGATGCGAAGTCCTGCACTCTGCACAATAATACTGGGAGTCTCTTTGCTCCATCGATCAATAAAAGAGCCTATTATGAGAGCCGAGATTGTTCGACTACTGCTCAGAACTGCTCTGTATGTCACATGATTTGGAGAGTTCTCAAAGCAGCGGATAAATGGTCTTGAGATAAGAGAGGTGTTGAAACCGCATTGACAAAGTTCATCGACACCGTGGGAAAATTCATTAGTGATGTCGCTGGTTTTAACAGCTGTTTCTGACTGAGTGTATGCTCCGCAATTAGAACTGATAATGAGTCGCAGCTGGATGTGAAGACCTACAATAAATATAAGGAAGTCATAATTGCTCTTTGACAGTCACACTCACAAATTAAGATCTATAGTTATCCGAATAACTATATTCACAGTGATAGTTTTAAATGGCATTATTAAACGATCAAAGCTGGAACTAGCTTATTATAATTAGTATACTGACTCTTAAAAATTGCTTACTCTTGAAATTAATGTCATAGCTTGAGTTAACAGTAAGTTGGTGCTCATCAGAGCTCACAGTGACCTCACATCTATACAGTCCAGCGTCTGACAGGAACAATGTGTCAAAGGTGAGAAGACCAGAAGTAGTAGTAAGTGGCAATTGTCCTCTGAACCAGTAGTAGGAAATGGTGAGCTGAAGTGAGTCAGTCTCAGTCACAGTGCATAATAAGGAGAAGCTCTGTCCAACCATTGGAGCACCATTTGGAGTTATCGCTGCAGCTATAGGAGAACATTGATGTGTTATAAATTATACCTCTACAAAATTATTCAACTTAGGCCACTCCAAGTACTGTTACTCTGGTTTCTGGTCCACCATGCGGGCAGGAGGTATTTGTCATTATTCATTATTTGTTTGTTTCACCTTATGAATATCACATTAGCACATTATGTTGTGCTGCAGTGCACGCATGCATAGGATGTAGAAATCCAAGAATAAAATAATGTGATGCGGGTGGGTGGACCAGAAACCAGAGTATCACTTGGAGTGCCCTTATACAAACAAATTGTGCTAGCAGAGCCAGTGTATATACGGTTAATTTTTTAATTTCTCTTTTAATATACGGTTACATGTGTATGGAATTAATGGTGTGTGCACACCAGTAGTGCAGTTGTTGACATTGACACAGTATTGTACACCTTACCATCTTGTAAGCATAAAGGGCTAGCTTCCTCCCACACTCCCTCCTCACAGATTCTTAGGTGACTTCCAAGAAGTGTGAACCCATCATTACAAGTGTATATGGCAACAGTATTATGAAGTCCTTGGGAAGTATTGTAGGTGATCATTCCGTTGAATAACGGTGGAAGATTGTCACATGGACCTGTATAAGAGTTGAACAACATGCAATTTAAATTACTAACACCAATGACCTATACATTATATAATTGTATTTTGACCCCTAAAATCAAAGGAAACAGCCAGTGTGCCAATACTTACTGGACCTGTCAATAATTATAGTTGTCAAAACAATTATGATACAAAATTTAATGTATCAGACATGCAATTATTTTGATAAACACCAACACCTATACATAATAAGTGTTAGTTAATGTACAGTGTATAGAGGGGTTTATGACAGTAAACCTCCCGACTACGAGGTGCCAATTTATGACAGTTAAACCCCACTAGACTACATGGCAAAAGTGTAGTAGGTGGGAAATATAAAAACGGCAATTATTTCACTCGCATTAAACGTGATTAAACGTTAATAGATGAAATTCAAACAAATATTTAATTTCTCAGAACCTAAAGTTAATCTTACGCACCGAGGCACACAGGAATCAGACCAGACCATCTCCCTCCGGCTAAACACGTTCGAATCTCAGATCCGAGCAGAATGAAACCGTCATTACAGCTATGAGTAGCCACTGTTCCCTCATCAAAAGGAGCAATTGTATCATATGTAATAGCTCCGTTTGGAATGGGGACCAGTGCTGGACATTCCACCGCTGTAAAGGATATGTATATTATACTCAACAAATTGTCACGAGCTGATAACACATGAATTTGAGAATAACAGCTTAATGCATGTATTTAGCCAGGCCAAGCTTGCATATGATGTTGTATGTTATCATTTGCATGCTTTGCATTGTATGCGCAGGGGCGTAGCTACCATTGTTTCCTGGTTGCCCAGAAACCCCCCCAGGAGCTGCTGAGAAAATTGGGCAGGGCTCCCCAATAATTGAAATCAAGCAGCCCTGCCCATCTTTTCATGCACGTGGCTGCAAATCATGTAGCACCGTGAATCGTTTCACTTTGGCTAGCTTTGTCTCAGCTAGCTAGCTAGCTACCTCAAACAAAGAAGACCAAGACTTAAGTTCTAGTATCAAATCCTGCATGCTCCAGTATTCTCAGACTCACAACTTTATTCGATATTCAGGAAGGACAAGTTTTGAACAATCTCAGCCACATGAAACCTCTCAGGTAAATGTAATGGTGCTCAGCTAGACTAGCAATACACAATTGACACCTGCCTTTTAGAATGTCTATAGCTAGCTAGACTAGCTAGACAGTCTAGCTAGCTTCTCACAAACATGTAAAAAAAGTCATTACAAACAATGAGCAGTAGGTGTAACCAGTAGGTGTGCCCCAATCAAAAAGGTGTGGCACCGGAAGTGGGCGTGGCTAAAATTTCCCGGCACTACCGCGCCGCTAGTTTTTCAAAGGAAACCCCTGTGTCAAAAGTCTGGCTACGCCCCTGATGCGTCTGTAAGTGTGAACATGCACACGCAGATTGTGTGTAATCAAACCAACTGTTTGCGATGTGCTAGCCAATCGACTCGTTGTTCATGCAGCTCTATTCTTGCCGAGCCTATAATTATATCACAAGAAACTCTTACGTTGGCACACAGGAGGCTGACCAGCCAAGTACTTGAGATTAAGCACGTTCGAGTTGCAATTCCGACCAGAAAGAAACCAGGATTACAGCTATATGTAGCCCTAGTTCCAATATCAAAATCAGGAGTAAAATCAGGACCATATATAATAGCTCCGTTTGAAATGGGTTCCAGTGCTGGACATAGCTTTGCTGTAAAAATAATAAGAATAGCGATTGGGCAATTAACACGAGCAGATATGCTTGAACAACGATTGCATTGCATTGCAACAATAGGTTTGCACACAGTGTGGGCGTCGGGGGCGGATCCAGGAATTGGGGAAAGGGGGGTTCGTTAACGGTGTTACTGACATTTTACTTTTGACATGACATAAAAACAAACATGATAATTAAAAGAGATAATTAAATAATGAATCTATAATACGTACCTCGGCACACAGGAATCAGGCCAGACCATATCCCTGTATTTAAACACATTCGAGTCTCAGATCCGACACCCAGAATGAAACCATCATTACAGCTATGAGTGGCCACTGTATCCACTTCGAAAGGAGCGGTCATATCAGGACCATATGTAATAGCTCCGTTTGAAATGGGTGCCAGTTCTGGACATAGCTTTGCTGTAAAAATAATAAGTTGTATGCACAAAAGATTGGGCAATAGTCCTATTCGTTTAAGAGCCTGGAATTTTGATTGCTTTTTGAACACCCACTAACTACTTCCTGTATAGCTTCCGCAGTAAAATTGTGCTGAGCTGGCACACCCTTTTACACATTGTAAAATCAATGCGTTTTTTCAGCTTCTGCATTCTGCAATGCATGTGCTATTATTCTAAAAAAAGGAAGTTTGTGAAATATTGAAGTAAGAGCTACACAATGGTTTTTGTCCCAGAGAGTGTTTGTCAACTGTCAGTGAGCTAGCTGGTCTTGAAGATACCTACTATACAATTTTACAATGACTTCAATGTAAAAGGGCGTGCCAGCTCAGCACAATTTTACTGCGGAAGTTATACAGGAAGTAGTTAGTGGGCGTTCAAAAAGCAATCAAAATTCCAGGCTCTTAAACAAATAGGACTATTAACACGAGCAGATATATGCTTGAACAACGATTGCATTGCAACAATAGGTTTGATTACATGCACACAGTGTGGGCATCGGGGGTGGATCCAGGAATTGGGGAAAGGGGGGTTCGTTAACGGTGTTACTGACATTTTACTTTTGACATGACATAAAAACAAACATGATAAGAGAGATAATTAAATAATTTGCTTTAACGAATCTATAATACGTACCTCCGCACACAGGAATCAGGCCAGACCATATCCCTGTGTTGAAACACACTCGAGTCTCAGATCCGACCACTAGAATGAAACCATCATCACATCTATGAGTAGCCACTGTATCCACTTCAAAAGGAGCGGTCATATCGGGATCATATGTAATTGCTCCGTTTGGAATAGGTGCCAGTGTCGGACATTCAGACACCACTTTAAAAGGATGTAAAGTTGGTTAACAGTGTGAAAACAAGCCGATAACTGTAACACTATTGTGCCTCAAAATTAATATTGATTTATGGGGTGCCAAATGTGTCAAAATTAAAAAAATTGCCCGTATTTATATATCTATGTGTGTATTTATAAATCCACGTCTGTATTTATAAATCCATGCCAAGATTTATATATCTATACTCAGATTTATAAATCCATGTCCAAATATATATATCTATACTCAGATTTATAAATCCATGTCTGTATTTATAAATCCATGCCAAGATTTATATATCTATGCTCAGATTTATAAATCCATTCTCCAGATTTATATATCCATGCTCAGATTTATATATCCATGCTCTGATTTATATATCCATGTCCAGATTTATATATCCATGCCCAGATTTATAAATCCATGTCCAGATTTTTATATATTTACACCCAGATTTATATATCCATGTCCAGATTTATAAATCCACACCCAGATTTATTTATCCATGTCTAGATTTATAAATCCACACCCAGATTTATATTATAATGTCAGTCAAGTGATACTCACATGATTAATTATAGGTTGCAGAGGAGGCTGGAACCAGTTGACCTTAGCTATAATTAAGGTCACTAGACAATCATGTACTTCAAGCCCTTGTGCTGTATAAGCTATTTTGCAAGTGGGGGTCAGCTAAGGTCAAGTGGTTCCAGCCTCCTTTGCACTAGCCTCGAGACCAGGCCGATATTAATCGGCCTGGATTCGAGGCTACCTTTGCACTAGCTATTAATCACGTGAGTATCACATGACTGGCATTATAATATAAATCTGAGTGTGGATTAGACATGGATATATAAATCTGGGTGTGGATTTATAAATCTGGACATGGATATATAAACCTGGGTGTGGATTTATAAATCTGGACATGGATATATAAATCTGGGTGTGGATTTATAAATCTGGACATGGATATATAAATCTGGGTGTGGTCTATATAAATCTGGACATGGATTTATAAATCTGGGCATGGATACATAAATCTGGACATGGATATATAAATCAGAGCATGGATATATAAATCTGAGCATGGATATATAAATCTGGAGAATAGATTTATAAATCTGAGTATAGATATATAAATCTTGGCATGGATTTATAAATACAGACGTAGATTTATAAATACACACATAGATATATAAATACAGGCAATTTTTTTAATTTTGACACATTTGGCACCCCATATTGATTACTATAATTATTAGTGCCATGAAGCACTATATTATAGTCACAACAAACCATGTAGTTTTTTTTACAAAGATCAATATGCTAACAAATGCCATAGACTACTAGGATCTACAACTGTATAGTAACCACAGACTGCTCTATTATTCTGTGCATGGTTGGCATTTTTGGAACAGTTTGGTAGTTACAGCACGGCTGGGGTAGTTAGAACACGGTTGGTATTCAAAATAATTGATTTTTAAGCCATAGAATTTTACGATAGCTACAACGTACTGCTCCATGGTTGCAATGTGAGTACAGCTATAAGCGATTCTATAAGCTTCTAGCAATGCTTAACAAAGGCTTTATTCTCGAGTAAAGGCTAGTTTTGCTTACCAGTACGTTGAAGGCTATTGCAGTCTCTCCAGAATCAGGAATAGCAAAATTTTTTCATAGAAGGTTAATTGCTATTCTACTTAGTAGTTAGCTCTATACTAGAGCCGATAGGTATTAGTATTGGCAAGAAGCTAAAAACTATATACAAACTAGTTAATGCACTGTTTTACGCTCGTGCTCTATGGATATTATTGGCCTCGCGGAAGTTCTCGAAGCATCATGTAGCACTCGGCGAACGCAACCGTGCATTAACTAGTACATAATTTATAATTATAGTGAAGAGGAATGTACAGTAAACTTTTTTGCTAATCTGCCTCTCTAACCTCGATATACCGGTAGTTTCATTTGGCACGGATTGCTAGCTCGCTCTGAAATGCGGCTACTCTGCTATTTCGTATACTGGTCAGTTCTGGCTGGGAATTTAATGTATTTTTGTTACGGCCAGATATGGCGTTTTAGGTGTTGTTTGGCAGATAAAATTGGAATTATTGCTGATCATGTTACCTACAGCCAATGGCATCAATTAAATCATGTTAAATGACTTAGGTTTGTGAGTATGAGCTGCTTGTGTGAAGGAAAAGGAACCTCACTCTCGTGAAACCTGGCCTCAAGCTCTTGCTATATTAGTGACTATTTTTCTCCCTTCTGCTCTTTTAGAGAAAAATTGCCCTGGTAACGAGGCTAATTTTAAATATAGTGGTGAGGACGTTAAACTTATTTATACAGAATAATACCATAATTATAGCGGGTTATTTCTATACATTTTCGCATTTCGCGGATTACATTTTTGAGGATAGATATTCAAACAATCACACCCCTACAGTAGAGAGGTTTCAATACTGGGTTCAATACCGATTTTCGAGGCACTAATTTTTCGAGGTTGGAGATCATTATAAGCAGGAGTGTATGAAGAGGAGTATTCAACTCCCACGCACATTCCATTCTACATCTTGGAATGAATCCGTCACTAACACTTGTAGTTGTGTAAACTGTTAGCCATGAATAAGTGGGCTGGAGGTACAAACCACATGCGTGTATGCTGATATCATTTTTAACTAATTAACCACTACACCTACGCACCCACTTAAGATTCGGTCTGATAGTGACGTGGTATGACATACTTGTACCGTAACGTGGTTTACACTACAACTGCTACAATTGGATACTAGGGTTAGGGGTATACTCCTCTTCATACACTCCTGTTATAAGCATAATCCTTGAAAACCTCAAAATGTAGCGCCTTGAAAATAACCAGATATAATTATACCGTAATGGAAATAGTGCAAATTAAGCAAACGTAAACATGACTCTGATCACTATTTAAAGAGAGAAAGATTGATTTACAAAATACTGACTTACTCCCACAGTTTGGTACACTTCCTGACCACACTCCATTCTCACAAGTCCTTGTAGCTTCTCCTAATAAAGTTTCATTATCACACTCATACGTGGCAACTGTTCCGTATGGTCGACCATTAATCTCTGTGAAAATCCTAAAGTCGTATGAGATGGAGCCACCAGAGAAAGCAGGTAGGTCAAGACAGGCACCTATATAAGGGGTGGGCAATATACAGTATCCCACAATGTAGGTAATTAAACAAAAGCAACTGATTCTGAATTAATGCATGCCACTTTGTAGCCATTATTGTGATGTGTGCACTTCCACCAAGGTAATAATAACTGTTGCCAAACAACTATAGAGTGTATACTATCCCCAGGGATGTCCTGGCATAATATTATAGTGACAATCACTGCAAGCCATGTCAATTTTTGATGCTTCTATATAGCCAAACTATATAATTATTATTGTCTATTCCCCACATGATAAGCACCCATGCACAATAATTAACATGGAGCACTGCATGCAAGTGTTTACAATTGCCCAATACTAGCTATTGCACATCCACTCACCTTGGTCATCAATAATGGTTATGGTGTACCGAGTTCTGGGCAGGTAGCAGTTCTCTCCTGCAACACACTGCACAATCACCTCCACCACTTCCACTGGCTCTGGAGTGTCATCATCCAAAATAGTGACTACGTATGGAATGTTAGGGGTCATAGCACCTCTGCCCCATCGCAGGTTGCCATTTTGTTCGGGCCCACCGTTTCTTTGTGGCAGAGGATCATTATAATCAGAGCCTGCATGCATGGAAGTCATTGACAATAAAAGCAAACTCAACTGCGTAATGGTATATGAACTAAATACCTTCTATGGCTGAGAGGTCTTGAGTCTCAGCAAATGCTCTACTACGGTCTGACTGATCACCACGGGTGATACTAAACATGAGATCAACCGTTCCAACAGTTTCCAGTACAACTTGATCCACTGCTCGAATCCAGGCCACTATACATAAACAAAGAGTAATATTAACATAAAACAACAAGAATTTCCGAAATCTTACGTCCAACTGGCTCCATTTCAAAAGGCAAAGGATAAGCAAATGAAACCTCTCGAGCGTAGCCATATGCAAATCCCCAAAATGCTCCACCTTCAATGTTGTCGTAAGAAATGTCAAAATTACCTACGCCCAAAAATCTGGTAGCTCCGTAAGCACACACCTCATTTGAACCATCCACTAAACAGTTGATGGCTTCGTATTGGTCGGGAATGTATGTTTCTCCATTTACACGAAACCTCTGCCGATCTTGTAGGGAATTATCGAAGATGCGAGTGGGCAAGATGTAGCTTAGAAATCCCTGGAACTGAGTAGTCAAATTATTGGCTGTACTGAGACTATAACTATTCAAATAAGAGCTAGCTGGTGGTATGTAAACGAGGGCTGGATCTCCAATTGGATTAAAAGGAAGTGGTGGATCCGGAATGTTTTGAAGGTTGTCAATCAAGTTTCCAAGTGTGAAAGCAGCCATAGTAACGGGTTGAGAGGACGTAACACAACAATAGGTCTGAGCACTCTGAGGTGTCTGGCACTCAGCGTATTGTCCTGCACCCACTGTGGCCGTGTAAACACTATTTCCAGCGCTAACCAGTCCAACTCGATTATTCCCATCAGCTGAACTTGCTGCACACTCACAATTGATTGTTACTTGTGCTCCAGCCCCAAGGGATCCAATTCTGTACAGTTCACCGCTTTGTCTGACAGCAAAGGGAGCCATGAAAAACAGGTCACCGTATGTTGGATGAGGTGGCAATTGTTCTACAAGATAGTCGCAAGTTCCGTCATCAGTAGGAGTTCCACATTGATGCCCAGAAAATACAGCCAATGGCTTGTCAGAAGTGATGATAGAGCCAGTAAGATCGTCAAGATTGCTGATCATCACAGTATCAAAACGATTGAAAGCCCTCCCATAAGTTGCTTCGACTCGAGCACTTGGGTTGCCAGAACTCGGTAGCACCCAAGCGGGATGGGTTTGGATTTGGGAGGCTTGTACACTGACAGTAGTGTCATCTCGACAAGGAGTAAAGAGAAATCGACTCTCAAATCTTTCTCCACCGAATATATCAGATGAAAAGATGAAGTACTTGTAATATGTCGCACCTGGAAACTCGACACAGTTGATAGCCATGTACGCATCAGTGGAAACCAATTCATCACTAAGCACATATATAGTGAGCTCATCGTTTGCATTTTCTGCTGTTATAAACAATCCCTTTTGTCTTTCAGCTTCATCGATTTCTCCATTGTTTTGCACGGCTATGTCTGGTTGGCCACCACTTCCTGCCGGCAGATTAATGAAAGTGAATTCTCCTCTTCGAGCGATTTCCATGCGGGACCATAGCCCAGATCCAGGAGAGGTCTCAGTGAATCCTGCTCCAATCACTCCCGGCCATCGTGTCTCTAAGGTGAAACGTGAGCTCTCCTGTTCAGTGGTGAGGAAAAGACCGATTTGTTGTTCAGTGACGGCTGCAGTTCGTGCGTGATTCTGCATGAAGGCAAGAGCAAATCTGCTTCCTCTGGTGTTTGGAGCATTGGGATCTGCAAGGGTTTTGAATTTTCTAGCAGTTATGAATCATTACCTGAAATAAGGATTCACTCAAATTAATATATGTTTAGACCCTTGTTGATAAGATCATGGAAAAAGTGCCTCAGAGCAGGTATACTAGTATACCAATTTACTTAGTATACCTAGTATTCCGTTGTCAAGTAATTGTAGTCAAGCCTCGAAGGCAAGGTTTGCGCATGCGCATAGCATCTAGACACTGTTTTGTCAGTTTCTATATATATGTGATGAAGCCCTCAGCCACTTGTAGTACCTTATATAATCAGTACCTTTGAACTTCTAAATCCCATATAGACACCTCCAAAAAAGTGCTTAACTATTATATAGATACAGCTGATACAAGACCATTGCACTACTGGTATTAAGGGTGGGATCATTTCATGCAACACAATCTTTGTGAGCCAGCCATAGTCTAAACTCGACAGAATCTTCACGAGGAATGGTTGAACTTTACTTAATTTACTCACTAACTTTACTTTAGCAACAGTCAACCTAGCAACTGCATCATTTCTTTTGAACTATAATATCTGAAGTTGGTATCTCGATCTGTGTCTCTACTAAATCTGTGGTCTCTATTCAAGTCAACCATGTTCCTCCACCTCAGTTTATAAAATTATAGTCCTGGACCTAGCTCCACCCACAAAACGGAAACATCCAGCTCCTCCACCAGTTTTGCAGCAAACAATACTTTCCAAGAAACAAGCAGCTTGTACTATACTCTCACAAAGCGAAAGGAAGACATCTAAGCAAGAATTTGCAGCAAACAAGCCCAGCAAATGAGCGGCTCTATACTACTCTTGAACAAAGCCAAAGGAAGAAGCCAAAGCTAGAACCCCAGCACTTCCATACATCCAGCTCCTCCCCCATGCAGCCTTGGAGCAAAAAAGTACAGCACAATGCACAAGAAACGAGCGGCTCCTATATACTACTCTCAAACAAAGCCAAAAAATACTCTAGAGCTTCTCTCTTCCATTCTAGTTCTGTTATTATGTTACTAGACAAAGCATCTAGCTACAATAATTTTTTTTCTTGTAAATGACAATACAATGTATAATGTTGTAGTTTGTAGCCCAGAGCAATCTATAGTACCGGTACTATAGCTTATAGTTCCGGTACTATAGCTTATAGTTCCCTGCTAAATACACTCGAATGGAATCTAATATACCTTAAGGCGACATATTTTAATTCTTGCAAGTTGTGATTTTAATGAGATTCATTGCAATTTCCAATAATCTGCGAGTACACATTTTTGCAATTTTACTCTCATTCGCAGAAATAGCAGAAATTAATACTTGCGAACATAATCATGTCATCTTAAGGCAGTAAAAGATTGGGCAACACGAGCTTATAACTATAGGCCCTGATAAATTATGCTCGGAATAATTTTAGCATAATAGGTGTCTCAAGAATAATTGGGCATCAATGTCCATTTTTGGTAAAGATCATTACATTAAGTTTTGCATAAGGATGTTCTCATGGTAAAAAGGCTAAAGGTGTCTCATGATCAGCTGCCCTTCTTTTAGGAAGACTTAATTTTGAGTGTCGGAATATTTTAACTGAGTCAGCGAGAAATACAGAAATCAATTATATCTTGATCAGTTGCATGTGTGTTGTGTTTATATATACGTCTTAACTTATTTTATTAATCAGAGAATAATCGGATTTTTAGGTTGGTACTTGATATAAGACTCACGAATATAGCTGAATCAGCAATAAACTACAATGTAGTTCCTAAGTTCGATGGTTCCACAGTTCCACAGTTCCATGGTTCCACAGTTCCATGGTTCCACAGTTCCATGGTTCCATAGTTCCATGGTTCCACGGTTCCACAGTTCCATGGTTCCTTGGTTCCATGGTTCCACAGTTCCATGGTTCCACGGTTCCATAGTTCCATAGTTCCTACAGTTCCACAGTTCCATGGTTCCACCGTTCCAAGCGTTCCATGGTTCCTTGGTTCCACGGTTCCACCGTTCCAAGCGTTCCATGGTTCCACGGTTCCATAGTTCCATGGTTCCACCGTTCCAAGCGTTCCATGGTTCCATGGTTCCACGATTTCATGGTTCCACCGTTCTAAGCGTTCCACGGTTCCACGGTTCCACCGTTCCATGGTTCCACAGTTCCACGGTTCCAAGCGTTCCATGGTTCCACAGTTCCAAGCGTTCCCTGGTTCCATGGTTCCACAGTTCCATGGTTCCACAGTTCCATGGTTCCACAGTTCCATGGTTCCACAGTTCCATGGTTCCACAGTTCCATGGTTCCACAGTTCCATGGTTCCACAGTTCCACCGTTCCACGGTTCCATGGTTCCACGGTTCCATGGTTCCACGGTTCCATGGTTCCGTAGTTCCATGGTTCCATTGTTCCATGGTTCCATGGTTCCATGGTTCCGTAGTTCCATGGTTCCATTGTTCCATGGTTCCATGGTTCCAAGCATTCCATGGTTCCACAGTTCCATGGTTCCATAGTTCCATGGTTCTATGGTTCCATAGTTCCAAGCGTTCCATGGTTCCACATCCATGGTTCCACGGTTCCATGGTTCCACGGTTCCATTGTTCCACGGTTCCATGGTTCCATGGTTCCAAGCGTTCCATGGTTCCACAGTTCCATGGTTCCACAGTTCCATGGTTCCACGGTTCCATAGTTCCATAGTTCCTACAGTTCCACAGTTCCATGGTTCCACCGTTCCAAGCGTTCCATGGTTCCTTGGTTCCACGGTTCCACCGTTCCAAGCGTTCCATGGTTCCACGGTTCCATAGTTCCATGGTTCCACCGTTCCAAGCGTTCCATGGTTCCATGGTTCCACGATTTCATGGTTCCACCGTTCTAAGCGTTCCACGGTTCCACGGTTCCACCGTTCCATGGTTCCACAGTTCCACGGTTCCAAGCGTTCCATGGTTCCACAGTTCCAAGCGTTCCCTGGTTCCATGGTTCCACAGTTCCATGGTTCCACAGTTCCATGGTTCCACAGTTCCATGGTTCCACAGTTCCATGGTTCCACAGTTCCATGGTTCCACAGTTCCATGGTTCCACAGTTCCACCGTTCCACGGTTCCATGGTTCCACGGTTCCATGGTTCCACGGTTCCATGGTTCCGTAGTTCCATGGTTCCATTGTTCCATGGTTCCATGGTTCCATGGTTCCGTAGTTCCATGGTTCCATTGTTCCATGGTTCCATGGTTCCAAGCATTCCATGGTTCCACAGTTCCATGGTTCCATAGTTCCATGGTTCTATGGTTCCATAGTTCCAAGCGTTCCATGGTTCCAAGCGTTCCATGGTTCCAAGCGTTCCATGGTTCCACATCCATGGTTCCACGGTTCCATGGTTCCACGGTTCCATTGTTCCACGGTTCCATGGCTCCATAGTTCCATGGTTCTATGGTTCTATGGTTCCATGCATGGTTCCACGGTTCCATTGTTCCACGGTTCCATGGCTCCATAGTTTCATGGTTCCACGGTTCCATTGTTCCACGGTTCCATGGTTCCATGGTTCCAAGCGTTCCATGGTTCCATAGTTCCATGGTTCCATAGTTCCAAGCGTTCCATGGTTCCTACTGTTCCATGGTTTCAAGCGTTCCATGGTTCCACATCCATGGTTCCACGGTTCCAAGCGTTCCACGGTTCCATTGTTCCACCGTGGAACCATGGAACTATGGAACCATAGAACTGTGGAACCATGGAACTGTGGAACATCGAAATGTAGTTTCATTGTAGTTTATTGCTGATTCAGCTATATTCATGAGTCTTATATCAAGTACCAACCCATTTTTAGGAGAATAATAATAGGCACATTTTTCAAGAATTAATAGAGCATAATTATTTTATCAAGGCCTGAACATAATTATAATGAAAGCACCGCGTGTGCTGATGCCTCGGTGGAGGTGCCAAAGCTACATAACATAAAGCTACTAATAGCTAGCTTTTATACACACATTGATTATAATTATCATGATTAATTTTGCTGCATGCAGAATCCAGAATCACAGGGAAACTCAAAGAGTGGGTAATGATCGACGATGATCGTTGTTAAAACGATCGATGCCAAAAGTTCAAGTCTAAAATTAATGGCTGCAAGTCAGCAGAGCCTTGCAGCTCTTTTCTCACTCTTGCAGGTACCAATAGCTAGCGTTCTAGTGCAGAGTTAACTACTAAGTAGAGTATAGCAACACTCGGTGAACAAGTTTTGCTACGAACTCTTCTGAAAAGGCATTCCAAGTAAGCAAAACTAGGCATAACTCGAGAATGAAGCTTTATTTTGCGAATCCACAAATACCAAGCCAAGAAAACATGACTAGAAGCCTATAGAAACTCTTACTTGCACTTCATTGATCCTTGAGCAGCTGAAACAGTCTACACACACACACACACACACACACAAACACACTACCGTATACCTCGCTTGCGCATGCGCACCGAGGCATAATTATGCATGCACACATTGTATAATACTGTGCTGTGATGGAAAGCATGAACAACGATCGGCTATATAGCACATCGCAAACAATTGTTTTGATTAAACACAAACCTGCGTTATTATATAGTTTCATTACACTCACAGACGCAAACATGCAATTATTAACTTTCTCAGAACCTAATAATTTTTACATACGTAAGCACACAGGAATCAGGCCAGACCATCTCCCTGAGTCTAAACACACTCGAGTCTCAAATCCAACTTTATAGTGTGTAGATCTATACAAGCAGTGGCTATATAATATCAGCTGACAGAAAAGCTGATAGAAAAGCATGCACGTGCACATGCAACACCACTTACTGATGTCCATGATAAGTTCATCACCAGCTCCAAGTGATGTATGAAGGAGGACAGACAATAGGAACAAGCAGCACAAATTGTTGGAGCTAGCCATAGTCTAAACTCGACAAAATCTTGTGGAAAGGACATTAACACTTGTACTGAATGGTTAGTTAGTATGGTTTTTGTGTACTGTGTTTAGGAATTTAGTTTTAGTGATGTCATTTCCTGTAGCTCAGCGCCCTCCTTTGTTATTTTATTGTTCTTTTGTTGTAAAGAGGGCCTGCGCCTGTAGGACCAGAAAGCCAGAAATCGGAAAAGGCGGAAGTGAAAGGTAAATGAGTGGGCGTAGCAGGGCAATGCATTCCAAGGTTAACCCTTGATTTTGCACAGAGATATCCTCTTGCCTGATCACTCTACTAGTCTATGTAAGTAAGTAGAAAGCTGGCCAGCCTAGTTTTAAGTAGACTCTCCATTGTCTGCAGTATAGACTTGATATAATAGCTAGCTACTTGCACATGTCTGTAGTAGACTCTAGCTAGCTACATGCACAATGACTGAATTAATTATGTCTGTACACTGAGCTAGATTTAGTATGAATTTAACATTATCATTTTTAATTCAGCCAGTCACCTAACTCCTACTTATACTCCCCAATTTATTGTCCAGAGGTTATTTGGCTCTATACTGAAACACGCCGAGCCACTTTTCTGACTTTCTGAGAGCCATGATTATAGAACGGGAACTGGAATAATTATGTTCAATCCTGGTCTATATACAAGCAATTAAGTATATCAGCCAATAAGTTATGTTGATATACTCAAGTTACTTTAATCGACTGGAACTTGCTAAGAAACTTTTCTGACTTTCCGAGAGCACTGATTCGTTAACAGGAACCCTGAAAATAATATATTCAGTGCTGGACTAGACATGCATGCAGATATCAGCCAGTATTTGATATAAATTATACTCAATTCTGAGGTTACTTTAATCGACTGGGAACTTGCTGAGCAACTTTTCTGACTTTCCGAGAGCTGTGGTTCGTTAACGGGAACCCTGAAAAATAATATATTCAGTGCTGGTCTATAGACATGCATGCAGATATCAGCCAGTATGTTGATATATACTCAAGTTTACAATTCTGAGGTTACTTCAATTGACTGGAACTTGCTGAGCAACTTTTCTGACTTTCCGAGAGCAGTGATTTGTTAACGGGAACCCTGAAAAATCAGTGCTGGTCTAGACATGCATGCAGATATCAGCTAGTATGTTGATATATACTCTTCTGAGGTTATTTGAATCGACTGGAACTTGCTGAGCAATTTTTCTGACTTTCCGAGAACAGTGGTTCGTTAATGGGAACCCTGAAAAATAATATATTCAGTGGTCTAGACATGCATGCAGATATCAGCCAGTATGTTGATATACTACTCAAGTTTACAATTCTGAGGTTACTTCAATCGACTGGAACTTGCTGAGCAATTTTTCTGACTTTCCGAGAACAGTGGTTCGTTAACGGGAACCCTGAAAAATAATATATTCAGTGCTGCATGGTATAGACATGCATGCAGATATCAGCTAGTATGTTGATATATACTCTTCTGAGGTTATTTGAATCGACTGGAACTTGCTGAGCAACTTTTCTGACTTTCCGAGAGCAGTGGTTCGTTAACAGGAACCCTGAAAAATAATATATTCAGTGCTGGTCTATAGACATGCATGCAGATATCAGCCAGTATGTTGATATATACTCAAGTTTATAATTCTGAGGTTACTTTAATCGACTGGAACTTGCTAAGCAACTTTTCTGACTTTCCGAGAGCAGTGGTTCGTTAACGGGAATCCAGAAAAATAACATATTCAGTGCTGGTCTATAGACATGCATGCAGATATCAGCCAGTATGTTGATATATATTCAAGTTTACAATTCTGAGGTTACTTTAATCGATTGGAACTTGCTAAGCAACTTTTCTGACTTTCCGAGAGCAGTGGTTTGTTAACGGGAATCCAGAAAATAAGTGCTGGTCTATGGACATGCATGCAGATATCAGCCAGTATGTTGATACATACTCAAGTTTACAATTCTGAGGTTACTTTAATCAACTGGAACTTGCTAAGCAACTTTTCTGACTTTCCGAGAGCTGTGCTTCGTAAACGGAAACCCAGAAAATAGATTTAGTGCTGGTCTTAGACAAGCAGGTAGCAGCCAATACGTTGATACACTCTTCTGAGGTTACTTTAATCGACTGGGAACTTGCTGAGAAAGTTTTCTGACTTTCCGAGAGCAGTGCTTCGTAAACAGAAACCCAGAAAATATATTTAGTGCTGGTCTTAGACAAGCAGGTAGCAGCCAATACGTTGATACACTCTTCTGAGGTTACTTTAATCGACTGGGAACTTGCTGAGAAACTTTTCTGACTTTCCGAGAGCAGTGATTCGTAAACGGAAACCCAGAAAATATATTCAGTGCAACCCAGAAAATATATTCAGTGCACTGAATATATTTTCTGGGTTTCCGTTTACGAATCACTGCTCTCGGAAAGTCAGAAAAGCTGGTCCTATAGTATAGACAAGCAGGTATCAGCCAATAATTATGTTGATATATACCTAAGTTTACAATTATGAGGCTATACTTTAATCGACTGCATGGAACTTCCTGGAGCAACTTTTCAGACTTTCCATGAGTAGTGATTCAACTGTAATTCATAAAAAGCATTTCTTGGACAAGCAATGCAGGCAGTCAGTCCATCCATACCTTCAGTTATTGTTACTTTACTCAACTATAGAACGACTCTTGACGTTCCATGGGCAGTAATTCAAATGTTGATTACAATTTCACTAGATGCAAGATTATTATTCACGGCTCAGTGCAAAGATAGCCATTTAAGTAAGTTCGTGACAGAAGATTCAATCATGAGAAACTATATTGAGTTCTGACTATAGAGATTGAATTAAAGTGTACGGACTATATACATAGACTCTATACTATATAATTTCATTTTGCTGGGCTGATAGACTGGTGTGTACCTGGTTTGTTGCATGACCATGCATGCATCTATATATAGTGTGTTGTCAGCAGCTAATTACTATAGACTTTGCTTGAATAGATGTATTACTATGTATTGTCTTGATAATTTGATATAATATAGTGTGTGTCATGGGTGTAGACTAAATTCTATACCAGGATCCATGCAACACAGTATACACAAACAATCCTCATTATAGTCAAGTCCTGGCAGTGTATATATACGTAGTCTACACCAGTCCTATATATACAATAGGTATATGGACGAGCAGTGACAATGAAGTAGGCAGTGATGATGCTGCGATTGAAAGACAGTTAGGAGAGAGAGTGAGGAAAACTCTCACTGGATAAATACAGGCGTATATAGTTACAAGATAAACTACATTGCAAGTAGATGATAATCGCTATAGTTAAGCTTGTATAGATTGTACACCATCGTCTCTAGATATATATGTCCTATAATAGCTGTAATGCATGCAAGGCCGGCCTATATAATTATATAGGCGATAGGAAAATGGGGGTGAGGCTGAAACCCCCCATGCAGGTGATTCTGGTGCATCCAAAGCACTTCCTGACACAGTAATTTATGTTGCTTACATTTTATAGAAGGCAAGCATAATTATATCTCTACCAAAGATTGGAGCGCCCCAATAAAAAAGACTTACTACTGTCGTGGCCGTACCGTGACCATACCGTGACAATTAAGCTGTCAGTATGTAAAATGAATAATTATGTCAATAATTTTTTTACACCATAATTATAATTAAATACACCAAGCCACAGGTGTTTCAACCAGAAAGAGATTCCATGAAGTGTTCTGGCATTAGCGAAGATGAGGTGCAAAAATAATTATATCAATAGTTCTCGACTCAACCAGAAAATCAAAGGAAGATTTGAGAATAAACCATCCAATGCATTCAAGCAATCCTTATATAATTATAGCATCAAGTTCATAATAAGCATTATGCATGGACTATCCCGTAGACATACAAAGCAAGATAATAATACAACGTACATACCAGACAGGCTTTAATTAATATGGCCGGGGCTGTTAAAATAATGTTGTGTCGTTGAAACTTAATTATCCAACTGATAGCCTCCCTCACACATATATAGGGCAATATTCTAGATTTATATATTTTAACAGATACACCAAGAGAGGCCGGTATAGTGGATCAACCATATATAATTAACTATACTCCGACCACTTCTTAGTTTTATTCTCTCTCACAGCCAACTATATAGTTATAAAATCCGCCTATTTGATCCACAACTAACTTTTTTTTTACAATTCAAGCTATAATTATAACTTCAGCAGTACTTCCACCCAATCATCTCCCTATAAGCCTCCCAATAATTATGTTAAAACTGCCTATTTATATAGAACTAAAAACAGACAACATCAGCTATTGTATATAATTTTATTATACAGTCATGCAACGGCCACAACAGCGTCCTTAATTGGTTCACCAAGGAATAAAACATAACGTTAAAAACTTGTATGGATTAAGGAAATATACACTACTATCAAGCTATGCAAACTAGAGGAACTGCAATTACAAAACCAATCCCTGATCCTAAAATTGATTATGACACAAACCTATAGCACAAACTCTATAGCAGCCAACCCCAAGAAGCTGTTCTCTAAATCCACTATACCTATGCCCTTGTAACAGATGTATCGTGAACTGCATGCATAATAACTTACGAGAACTATTAACAATCTGTCTATAATGTTATGTGTTTGTCCATTACAATTATGTGTTTTATACTCAGCGACATCATACACAAAGTAACATGACTCGCGCACGTGATGAAGTATACTGTAAACTTACTAGTAATCTCCTAGAAAATGTTAACCGTGACGTTTTTAGGGGTGCATGTACAATGGCATCTGATTCTAGCTATATTCGTTTGCGTTCAACGTTCAGAGCTGCTCACTGCACACTGATAGAAGATGATCTTTTCACAAAAATCATAAATAGAGACAATAGTCGGGTTGATCCTCTTCACTTCCACTCTTTACTCACTGCTAACAAATTCTGTGCGTTGCGTAATGTGTGCGCAAGCTTGCGCAATTGACAGGATATCACGTTACTTTGTGCACAGTTTTGTGTATAGAGGTATTGGTAGTTCGACACTCTTTTCTTCTTATATTATTTCAGTATACTCTTGCCGTTAATGTATAGTGCTGTAATTATTAATGATATAGTAACTAATATTATTTCTAGCACAATACGTATATACGGTATCTCACATAATACCATGGCATAGTTATAGCCATGGGTATATACATGCATGTATAACATGCACTCAGCCATAATTTTCATATAATTATCAGTTCACCAATAGTGTGTAATATTATTCATATGCATGCACACAGTACAGGTAACAGAGCTTTTCCAGTTTGAAAGAGTATGCCCTATAAATACACTAGCTGAGTTTTGAAAAAAGTGAGACAAATTGTATGACACTATTAGATGCTTAAAACTACTGGAATTTTTTATCTGCATGTTCCCATATAATATGCATAAATGACCTGATCATGACATATTCAGCAGATTACATTAAGAACGAAGACATTATCAAACTCCATTCTTCTGTAAATAATGCTCATAGGACACATGCATGCAGGACACCATCAATGTGTACAGATACAACCAACTGACCTCACAGAATCTATTGGTTCCTAAATTAAACAGCATTGCAGTTATAGCAGATCTATATAATTATATATATAGAATGCACATTGTTAATTATTACAGCATAAAACAATTTATGCATGCAGTTAGCTACCTTGCCCTAGCTGGGATTGAGATGTCTCAGTATAATTATATAGCACTGCTTCGAATAATTTTCACCTTCAGCGTCATAGTGACACACACAACTCAGAACGTCTTTCACACTCAAGCCGAACCAGAAATCCAAAATCAACAAAAATTGAAAATCAGCAAAAAAAATCTGGAGACGCAACTGCTGATTGCTTTGTTGCTTTGTGCAAAATGAGATACTCCGAAAAGACATCAATGCGCAAGACATTATCCACTTGCAATTGTACCTAAATTATATGTCTACATGCAGGATAGTCTATCATGCTCATTAGAACTTGACGCTAAGGATTGCACTGGACGTAATTATTAAAGCATGGTTTTCTCAAATCTTCCTTTAATTTGATTTTCTGGTTGAGTCAGGAACTATTGATATAATTATTTTTGCACCTCTAATGCTCGAATTTCTTTTTAATCTCCCTTCGATGGCATCCTTTTTCTTCTGTACGCAACATATGCGCTTTTCTTTCTGGTTGGTTAATGGGTTTCAATTTCACCCACTGACAGATTGTCACAGTATATGTGTATGGTAGTAAGCCTTTATCATTGGGGCGCTCCGATCGTTGGTAGGGATATGCTTGCCTTCCAATATGGGGACGATTATTTTAAGAAACTGGCCTGGCACGTATTACCACAAAAACTAAAACTATAAACGTAGTAAACATTGCATAACCATTACGTAATTAACACATTGTACACATCGACAGTTTATGTTGTAACTATATATGCCTGTATACCTCTGATTCAGCACATTATGAGTATTCCTCGCTCACTCTCATATCTTCTTCAATCTCTAGTATTGCAGCATCATCTGCCTACTTCACGATATCGTCCTGCTTATCCATAATTATACCTACATCTATATTGTATAGCTGTAGACTATAATATAATTATACACAACAGGACTTGACTATATAATGAAGATTGTTTGTGTATCATTACTGTGTTGGATCCTGGTATAGAATTACCTTATATAATGTTATTATTAAGGGGTGTTTCAGCAAAATTAATTTTCAGGGTTTCTGTTTACGAATCACTGCTCTTGGAAAGTCAATAAGTTCTAGTCAATTAAAGTAACCTCAGAATTGTAAACTTGGGTATAATTATAATTATAGGTATTAGTTGATACATGCTTGTCTAAGAACAGTATACTGAACATTTTCAGGGTCAAGTTCCGTTTACGAATCACTGCATGCTCTTGGAAAGTCTAAAAAGTTGCTCAGTAAGTTTCCAGTCGATTAAATTAACCCGAGAAGAGTGTATCAACGTATTGGTTGATACCTGCTGGTCTAAAACCAGCACTAAATATACTTTCTGGGTTTCCGTTTACGAAGCACTGCTCTCGGAAAGTCTGAAAAGTTTCTCAGCTAGTTCTTGCTCAGCAAGTTCCAGTCGATTAAAGTAACCTCAGAATTGTAAACTTGAGTATAATTATATCAAATACTGGCTGCATGATATCTGCATGCATGTCTAGACCAGCACTGAATATGTTATTTTTCAGGGTTCCCGTTAACGAACCATAGCTCTCGGAAAGTCAGAAAAGTTGCTCAGCAAGTTCCCAGTCGATTAAAGTAACCTCAGAAGAGTGTATCAACGTATTGGCTGCTACCTGCTTGTCTAAGACCAGCATTAAATATATTTTCTGGGTTTCCGTTTACTAAGCACTGCTCTCGGAAAGTCAGAAAAGTTTCTCAGCAACTTCCAGTCTATTAAAGTAACCTCAGAAGAGTATATATCAACATACTGGCTGATATCTGCATGCATGCATGTCTAGACCAGCATGCACTGAATATATTATTTTTCAGGGTTCCCGTTAATGAACCACAGCTCTCGGAAAGTCAGAAAAGTTTCTCAGCAAGTTCCAGTCGATTGAAGTAACCTCAGAAGAGTATAATTATATCAACATACTGGCTGATATCTGCATGCATGTCTATAGACCAGCACTGAATATATTATTTTTCAGGGTTCCCGTTAACGAACCACAGCTCTCGGAAAGTCAGAAAAGTTGCTCAGCAAGTTCCAGTCAATTAAAGTAACCTCAGAATTGAGTATAATTTATATCAAATACTGGCTGATATCTGCATGCATGTCTAGTCCAGCACTGAATATATTATTTTCAGGGTTCCTGTTAACGAATCAGTGCTCTCGGAAAGTCAGAAAAGTTTCTTAGCAAGTTCCAGTCGATTAAAGTAACTTGAGTATTTCAACATAACTTATTGGCTGATACGTACTTGTCTATATTATATCAGGACTGAACATAATTATTCCAGTTCCCGTTCTCGAATCATGGCTCTCAGAAAGTCAGAAAAGTGGCTCGGCGTGTTTCAGTAGAGCCAAATAACCTCAGGACAATAAATTGGGGAGTATAAGTAGGAGTTAGGTGACTGGCTGAATTAAAAATGATAATGTTAAATTCATACTAAATCTAGCTCAGTGTACAGACATAATTAATTCAGTCATTGTGCATGTATATATAGCTAGCTAGAGTCTACTGCAGACATGTGCAAGTAGCTAGCCATATTATCGAGTCTATACTGCAGACAATGAAGAGAATGAAGAGTCTACTTACCTGACTCTTAAACTAGGCTGGCCAGCTTTCTACTTACTTACACTGATACTAGTAGAGTGATCAGGCAAGAGCATCTCATTACATCTGCGCAAAGTCAAGGGTTAACCTTGGAATGCATTGCCCTGCTACGCCCACTCATTTACTCTTCACTTCCGCTTTTTCCGATTTCTGGCTTTCTGGTCCTACATGCGCATGTTAGGAGAAATACCGGAAATGAACTTTAATAATGGGTGTGGCATTGGGCATACAATAGCGGGGTCCAATTTGCTTGCGGGTAGTAATAAGCAGCAGCAGATGACCAGTATCTGCTACATTGACAAGATCAAGATCCTGGATTTCACTTCCAGTCTCACTTACTCACTACCTAGATCTACCAGCATAGCTTCTATAGACTAACTATTAGTAAGTTAGTCAATTATATACTGACTCAGAGGACAATGTATGACTTTCAGTTTCATGCATGCATACTTTGTTTGATCCAGCAGACATTTGACATTATTTTGTAGAGTCTATATTTATTATGTTTCTACGAACTATTGCTTTTTATAGTGTTTGTCATATCTATATACTGTATTTGTAAAGTGATTATTATTAAACAAGATCCTTCTAAGGTATATACATATATATACCTCAGACAAGTCTATACTCTGTCCTGTAAGTAGATTGTTTATAGCTGTGGGGAAACGTGCGGACTGGATTCAGACATTATATAACTAAAAAGTGATACTGCATGCATGTCCTTCTAGCTGTTATTGTTGAATGAAATGCATGCATGCATGAGTTGATCTATTATACATCACTAATAGCTGTAACTTGCATGTTTTAAAGTACCACAGAGCCAGCAAAGAATGTGTAAACATATTTTAGTGTGAACCTGTCGACCTCACACTACTGCATGTGTAACAGTTGCATGTTTATATTCACTGCATTGCATACATTTATACATCACTATATCACAGTACCACAGAGAGACCAATAACAAACCTAAAAGCTGCATTTCTCATTTATGTGAACACCTGCCAACCTCACACTAAAAGAGAAATGTTACACAGTATAGTGTTTTGCATGTTTATTCACTGTATATTACTTGCATCTACATCACTATTACACTGTTTGAAAGTACCACATGCAGAGACCAACATCTTCAATAACAAACCTAAAAAGCTGCATTTCTCTTTTAGTGTGAACCTGCATGCCGACCTCACACTAAAAGAAATGTTACACTATATATTAAATAGCTACATGCAATTGTTCTGCTCACTGCATTTACATTATACATAATTATAATCATATGCATCATCACACTAGCTGTTTGCAGTAAGTTTGAGGAAGTACAGTGTGCACATTAGATGAGCCCCTCCCTTCCTTTTATAATTATGGTGCACGTGGTGCACGTGGTTTTATAGTGACCACACATGGTTGTTTAGCTGTGTCTGTAGATAGATGTGTTCGATATGTCTGACTGCAGTACTGTGGAGGATGTGGCGGCTGCAGTATCCAAAGCAGTTGCCAGAGATAATATAGTGAGTTGTAGTTTATTGATTTGCATTTAGAGTGTTAAACAAAATTTGTTAGAGTGTTAATCACTACTATAATTAATTTTATAGCATTGCATGATGCAGAATTTAAAATGCAGAAAAATCACTGCATTGTAATATAATTATAGTATACAATGCATATATAATTATATTATAATTATATATGCATTGTATATATACTAATGTACATCAACAACTCCCAAAAGAGCCAGAGAGTGAAAAGAAGATTTGAAAACCTAAGCTGAAGCCAGTGACATCCGATAAAGTTTGGGATCGGGTACAGATTGATCTTATGTCAATGACTGACATGCCAGTCGAAAAAGATGGCAAGAAATATGAATGGGTCCTGTCCTGTATCGATGTATTTTCATGATACTTACTACTCAAGCCTCTCCACTCCAAAGATACAGCAGTAGTATCAGAGCAGTTGCTTCAAGTGTTTGCAGATCTAGGTGTTCCTGCTATTGTTCAGTGTGACAGAGGTACAGAGTTTCTTGGGTGTGTAAAGCAGCTTGCCAGTCTTCTTGAGGTGAAGATCATCCATAGCAGTCCCAGGCATCCCCAATCTCAGGGAAAGGTATATTAATAATTATGCAGAATAATACTGCATGTGATTATATATACCTATAATTCTAGTTACATTATAATCTATAATCAAATATTTTTAACAGGATCAGCGATCTCACTGAACAATTAGGGATAAGATGAGGTACGACATAATTACAGAAGTCAGTGATCTCACTCAGTCTTCTTCTGGCTACAATTGGGTATTGCACTTGCCTTTGTACCAAATGCAGTACAATTCATCCTTTCATAAAGCACTCGGTACGTTTTGTACTATATATATATAATTATATATATATTATAATAGCCAGGCTGAAATGCATGGTTTTAAATAGCATTATAATACATTTATATATAGGGTTCATGGCATTCAGTATATAATTATATGCATGATTGTATTATTGCCACTATTTGTTCATTTGTATATACTACAGGGATGTCTCCATATATAAAGCTGTTTTTGGACAAGATTCTAAGTACAATATGAATGTTTGCGCTGGTGACTCTAGTATACTGACCGGGATGTCCACTGTGAACTGGGTGGATCAGAAGGAAGTGATCTTGATACACTTCAAGACGGAATTGAGGTAAGTTATATATCAGCATGCACATGCATGCACACATGCACTTATTAATTTAGGTGGCACCATCTGACAATGACGAGGCTGAAACTACAGTAGATGTATAGTTCTCAAACAACGAGCTGAACTACTAACTCACATTCATGACAAAGCCTCTCAAAAGTCTATGAAAGCAGACAAGCAGATGATTGAGAGGCATTCTGTCAAGAATCCTCCCTCAATCTACACTGTTGGAGAGGACGTTCTTGTGAAGTTCACTTCCAAGAAGTGGAATAAAGTTAGGGGGAAAGGTATTTCTGTACCACCTTCAACTGTCGGCAAAGTGGTTGACGTTAGACCTGCAACAAACAAGTACAAAGTGCTTGTGAGTGTAGAAAACCAAACAAAGGCAGAGTGGGTCTGTGTTTCAAGTCTATCATCTCTCACTCGTGCTGACGACAAGATGAGAGAAAAAGAAGAAAGTACACAATTGCAAGGTTGTTTTATATACATCATGCATGCATGTGTATAAAATATAATGTATTATATACATGTAGGCAATACATCTCCGACCAAGAAGAGTTCACCACACTTACAGCCAAAAGTGAAAAGAATTGGTATATATAGTTTAATAAATTATAACATGCATAATTACTATTTCAGTAAACATTACAGTTCTTGTTTTTACAGTAACCAAGCGGAGACGGTCTAGAGAAAAGGGATGCATGGAAGCATAAGTACCATGTTAGGTATATATATGTATATACTTATAATTATGTACTATAACATGGTATTACTATATATCACATAATTATAACAAGCATTATTACGTACCCGGCATGCATGCAATGCTATAATATAATATAGTGATTGGAAGACATGCAATGCATGCATGCATGCATATACTTCCTCCTTCATGTATGTATTTTATATATAGGGCAGCAGAGATATAGTGTACATGCACAATGCCCCCAACTCAAGTGGTATAATTATGATCATTATCTGTAACAGTATTATATATATATAATTAGCCATCATGCATAATAATTATAACTATAATAGCCATCATGCATATAATGCACTCATGATATATCTTACTGATGCAGATGTGATGATCACCCTCTCTCCATTTTGTATCACGTATCAGCACTTTTGTGAGCTAACCAATGGGACAAGAGTGAATATGGAGGTTTGTTTTGTTTTTAAGAGTGATGGTGCATGCATGTACACAATAGCTATATAAGCTGAGTAAGCTAATTACATTTTTTGTTTTATTTTAAGCTTGTCGATCTCTATCTTCAAATGCTGTCAAAAATGCCACAAGTAAAGCCGGTAAGGGAAGTATAATTATAATATTATATAATTATAATTATAGTAATAACAAACAACTTAATACATGACATTGTATTATATATAGCCATGCATGCATGCACTATATAAATATATAGGATGATGCAATATAATATACATGCATGCATGCTTGAGCATATATTATAATACCTAGAGCATGCATGTGCATTATTATATTAATTTAGTACTCCGAGGAATATAAATGCAAGACATGCATGCATCCAACTAGATACTCTACATTAGTACAACCAGTAGGTTAGTACAACCAGTAGGTTAGTACAACCAGTAGGTTGTACATAGGATTGACAGTGCAGTTGTGTGTGTTTTCAATTATTGCACAAGTTGTGACTCGTGTTTAGACTGCTCTATTTCTGCAGGGAAAGGCCACAGCAAGAAACTGAGTTGACAGATAGCTTAGTTAGCCTTTTATCTGTCTAAATGTGTGAAATTATAGTCAATGAATATTCTCATGCATTACTATTGATATTTGAAAAATTGCACTATTTTCATATTTCATCGTGTTTCGTCTGACTGACTAAGTAAGTAAGTAAGTAAGTAAGTAAGTAAGTACCGTATATCTTCTAATTTATCGGACAGCAAAAATAATTATTTTGGATATTGTCCGGGTATAATTGGAACAGACTTTTATAGAACATGCGAAGTGTCCGGAATAATTAGAACAAGCAAGCAGCTGCTAGCCTCGATCCCAGCCCCTCTCACTAGAGGGCCTGGTAACCACTGTTTGCGCGTGGGTGGATTCAATAGTAAATTTGTTAGTAAAACTCTTAATTTATCAATTAACCTTTTGTACTATGGTCACCCACGTGGTTGATTAGTGTCAAGAGAGAGAAATCGCCATCACAACTCTAGGCTCATACGAGGAGCACTGATCTTACTGAGATGGCATCAAACAAGTGTCTGGAAGCAAGTAGATTTGCCAGAGCCGGTCGGTACTGACAGAAAAACGCCTACCACTCTACCACAGTACAAAAGAAGACAAAATCTGACTTTTCAACACTGGAGAGAGCTTGAGCAAGAGCAGAACAGAAGTAGAAGCCATCACAACAAAACTAGTCACTTAGTCTAGGTCGTAAATGTTGTAAGTAGCTGTGTTATTTTATTAAAACTGCTGTGATTTGTGCAATGACATCATTGTAAAATATACTGACTAATTTACTAAGATATCTCGATCCCCAAGAATCTTGGGGCAACTGACACATGCGCAGACAGTGTATACCAGGCCGTCTTTCTCAACTGAGAGCGGCCTGGAATCGAGGCTAGCAGCTGCATGCGAGCTAGCTAAGTTTAATAGAACAGGGTACAACTGAATAGTTGCACTAGCTATCTAAAACTAGCTACTCAAAGCTATCTAACTGCAGCACTCTAAGTCTTACTTGCCGTCTATGAATGGTAACTCAACTTTTCAAGGTATTGTCTGGATATTTAGAACAAATGAAATATTAACTCCTTCCCTTTATCACTGAAACGAACTGATTAATTCTAATTCTAAAAGATTATGTGCTATTTTACGATCACTACAAATTGTTGGACTGTCTTGCTTCTTAATGTATACATGCCCACAAATTATGGCACTGCACACTCACATGACACATATCTTGAAACTCTTGGAGAATTGAAGGGTATTATTGAGTCTCACTCATTTGATAAGATTGTTATTGCGGGTGATTTTAATGTTGATATGTTACGTCCATCAGTTTTTCGTGATAGTCTTTTGTCCTTCATGTCTGACTTTAATCTCTGTTCTGTGGACCTTTTTTATAGAGAATGTGTAAAGTTCACGTATGAACGTGATGGAGGTTCTGTCAGGTCGTGGCCTGATCACATTCTCACGCTGCAACATCACACTGATATAATTTGTGGTGTCCATAGTGTTCACTCTCCAAGCAATTTTTCGGATCATGCACCACTCGCGTTTGTGCTTAAACTGGATTCTAGTGTCAACGATGTTTCCGGAAGACTCACTAGTAATTGTCCTATTCAACAGCCCGTTCGTGGTATCGATTGGTCGGTTTTAAGTGCAAATAATATTGAGGATTACAGACAAATTATATTTCAAACTCTACCACTTTTGTCACAGGACCTTCTTAATTGCGGCTCAACGTGCTGTTTATTACACCACGAGGAAATTGATTTGTTCTGTAATCAGCTTCTTTCCTGTCTCTCTGTTGCATCCAAACTTTGTTTCCCGGTCATAAGCAAAAGAGCTAGAACAATGCCTGGATGGAATGATCATGTGCGTGAAGTAAGAGAATCTGCCATGGTTTGGAACAAGATATGGGTAGAGGCAGGCTGTCCCGAGGCTGGTGTCGTGTTTGATCTGCGAAAGCAGACTAAGAAAGCTTACAAGTATGCGGTTAGGAGTGTCAAGCGGAGACAAAAACACATTGTCAGTGAGAAGCTTAGTAATGCACTTCTGTCGGCCAATAACTCTCTATTCTGGAAAGAAGTGAAGAAAATTAAGTCTCGCTCTAAACAGTGCAATTCCCCAGTTGTGGATGGTTTCAGCAATGCATGACAAGGAGATCAGTGAGTGCTTTCGTTCAAAGCTCTCTGGTATCTTGAACTACAGCGATACTACACACAGGAATGTTCTTTTAGATGAGGTGGCCTCCCATAACGGTTTCTGACATTGAAGAGGTTGATATTTCAGTGGAACTTGTAGAACACTGTCTAAAAGATCTTGGCCGTAACAAATCTGACGGCTCCAATTTGTTATCAAACCATTTTGTGCTTGCTGCATCTGTCATTGCGCCATCTCTTGCAACCTTCTTCACGGCTGTCCTTCGTCATGGATACATTCCTTCTGCGCTTAGAGATTGTGTATACTTGTTCCAATCCCAAAACCACTTAAAGATCCCTCTGTCTCTGACAGCTACAGGCCTATCGCTCTGGCCCCAAATCTTAGCAAGATACTTGAAAAGTGTATTCTCCTCAGATATAGGTCTAACCTTTTAACGTCTGACCTACAGTTTGGCTTCAAAGAGGGATTTTCCACTGAATTATGCACTGGAGTACTGAAGAATATTGTCTCTAAGTATCTGCAAGGCAATACTAATGTTTTTGGATGTTTTTTAGATGCCAGCAAAGCTTTTGATAGAGTTAACCATACTACCCTGTTTAAGATGCTCATTGATAGGAACCTTCCTCCCACAGTACTGCGATTTCTCTTCTCATGGTACAGGGACCAAGAACTAGTTGTTCGCTGGAATGCAGATATTTCAGCATCTTTTAATGTTTCGAATGGTGTACGTCAGGGTGGTGTTCTCTCTCCAATCCTTTTCACGGTTTATATTGACGAGCTCCTGCAAAGACTATCTCGACTCGGAATTGGTTGCCAACTTGGTGGGCACTCTGTCTGTGCACTTGGTTATGCTGACGATATAGCCCTTCTGTCCCCCTCACCATCTGCCATGCGTATCTTATTGAAAGAATGTGAAGTATTTGCCTCTGAATTCGATATAACTTTTAATGCCAGCAAAACTCAACTTATTTGTTTCAGCAATCGTCCAATGACACTACCTAACGGAGTATTCAGGTTCAATGGAGTTGCTCTTCAATTTACAGACATATAGTGACCCACCTTGGCCACACCCTTCATCGCAAGTTGGATGACGAAGTTGATATTGCACAAGTAACTTCCGCTATGTGCAGGAAAGCTAACTACCTGCTCCATACATTTAGTGGGTGTGATATGAGAGTGAAAACTAAGCTAATTGTGACCCACTGCATGCCTCTCACTATATGGTTGTGTTTTGTGGAGAATTGACAGTAAGAAAATTCGTGCTCTTGAAACCGCTTTTAACAATATTTTGAGGAAAATTTGGAGATTGCCTCGTCAATGTCACACAAGAATTCTCCACTATGTTGCTGGAGTTCAGAGTTCGTTTAATAGAATACCAGATCTTTTTTCTAACTTCATTTCACGTGCTTTAGCATCGAAATCCACTCTCATTAGATCGGTTTTCTCGTGGGCGTTTAGCCGCATGCATTCACAGCAGTCGGGGCTAACAACCTGATCAAACGGAATTTTATAAAAGTTTATAGCAGTGACGACATGGTTTGTGTGGACTTTGTTCGGGATGTCAGGCTTGGCCGCATTTCATTCAACTCGCGTGAAGATACATCAATGATAATTAACTCTATCTGCTGCGATTGACTTTAAGTTGGACTAACTATTCTTGCACTATAGCTATAGTACTATACTATTACTATACATGTAATATAATATGTACACCTATTCTGGTGTGTTCAATGATAATTATTAAAGTACTGGAGTGTCCGTTGTATTAGAACAACGAAAATTGCCCAAAAGAGTGTCCAGGTAATTAGAAGTGTCCGATAAACTAGAAGATATACGGTAAGTAACTTTCTTGGAAAGCATTTCCTCCTTGTACAGACATGTTCAGAAGATTCTAGATACAGCCTCTATAGTCGACTAGAACCCGGACCATGGGCGCTTTTCTCAGAATTGCGTTCGCTTGGACCAAGAGGCAGATGACCTCTCAGGCTCCACTTTTCTTACCTACACAATTCCGCCATCTTTAAATGACTGCCACAGCAACACACATGGCAACTTATGAGGTGGGCGTGGCTTTGACATCGATAAACACAAAACCTCCTTTCTTCAGCTCAGCTCTCTATTCTCTCACTTCAGGTATGCTATTTATGCTAGACGTATGCACTGACTGGATCTACCATAGGCCTCCATGCTTTTGCACTTGAAAGTACATCTATATAGTATATACATGGCTGCCATTATTTTTATCATAGATAAATGACTGAATAAAATACTGAATAATGTTTATTCCAGCCCTGTCTTCTCTTCTTGAACTTCTCTTGCTTCTTGATGTTCCTCATAGGTATTTCACTTTCATTACTGAGAAAAGAAGGCCGGTGAAGGAGGCTAACTCCTCAATTCCCTGAGTGAAGTACGGCCTGGGATCGAGACTATTGAGGAGTATAATATAATTCTGTCCAACAACCACTTATATATTATATTCAATAAGATTACAGGACGATGACAAATTAATCAACGTCACATTAATTTTATCTTTCATTAATGTACTACTGTATGAAACTAGTGTTCAAGCTGGCGCTGTGCTAATACCTCTCGCCATGATTTACTTTCGCTCAAAAGTATAGAAGAGGAAGTATAGAAGAGGAAAAAGTGTATAAAATAATCTGTCTAAAACTGACTTGCATCTATTCAATTGTATAATTATGGTATCATTGTTGTGTTTTGTGGCTGCTTATACCAGGACCTCAAGGATCTAGGAAGCAACAAAGAAGAAGATTTTGTTTTCAATTAATTATAAGCGGAAGTGCATAATTTTACTAATAAAGTTAGCTTATCTATATAAAGTCACTGAGAAGAAAAGACTTATTACATGCATCTATTGTTGTATTATGTGGCTTTAATACCAGGACCTCAAGAAAGAAGAAAATTGATTCTTCCAGGATCTGTAGTTCAGTGTATAATTAGAAGAAAAGACTTGTGTACATGCATATTGTTATCTATATTGTTATACAGTGAGTGTTTTGTGGCTTACCAGGCCCTCAAGAAAAATATGATTCTGCCAGGAGGATCTGGATCTGGATCTTGGATATCACACGTGGGGAATGAGCGCGCATGCGAAGCACTGGAATCCATTGTGAGCAGCCCGATAACAGACTGGTCCTGGCAGAAAGCTTCCCTACCAAGCAACCGTGGCGGCCTCAACCTCCGCAGTGCTGTGTTACATGCCCCTGCAGCTTTCATTTCCTCAGCTGCCTCCACCAAGACCCTGGTGGAACGTATCCTTAATCGCCCGACCAATCTGGACACCTATCTTGAAAAGGCTGTGAGTGCCCTGTCATCCTCCTCTTCCCACCCTGAATGGCTCAATCTCGATGACATAGACATCCCTCTACGCCAGCGCCACTTGTCCTGTGCCATTGATGAAGCCATGTACCAAAACCTATTAGACACATCACCTTCAACCAGGGCTCGTGCTTTGGCAAACTCGTCTGCTCTACCACATGCTGGAGACTGGTTGAACGGGGTGCCATCAGATGTGCTTGGCCTCCACATGCAAGACAAGGAATTCAACAGCTGCTTGAAATATTGGCTCGGCATCCCTCTCCACAGTGCCCCCCACCTCTGCCCAGCATGTCGCACCTCCGCAGATGAGTATGGTGACCATCAAGTTGGCTGTGGCGGAAATGGAGACAGAATCACCCGCCACAATGCGGTCAGAGATGTAATTTTTTCAGCCGCTCAATCTGCAGCTCTTGGACCATCCCGCGAGGCCCAAGGTTTAATCCCAGAATCCCTGTCAAGACCCGCTGACGTCTTCCTCCCAACTTGGCAAGGTGGCAGGCGAAGAAGCAATCAACATCGTAGGTGCCATCGGAAGTGCCATCGACCGGAGAGTAACCATGACACATTCCACATCCTCCACCAAGAAGCATCTGTTTCATCGCCTGGCCATTGCACTTTGGAGAGGAAATGCCTGCCTGTGGCTTCATCGCCAACAAACTTTACCTCCTTCAGCGGATGGTATCCGCTAAACTGTATGCCCCCCCCTCTTATCTTTTAGTCTGTTTGCTTTTGTACATTTGTATTGTTTTGATATTACACGGGAAAAAAAAAAAAAAAAAAATTACATCCACCGGAATAATTAAAGGGTGTGTCCAAAGAGATCAATGCTACTGCTATAGCTAGCTGTTTTAATTAACAGGTATTTTCTGAGTCTTGTCTATAGCTAACAAAAAGCTATAGAGCGCTTTAGTGCAAGGCTAACTCATATGTTGAATAGAAAGTTTGTGCGTACAGATGATGCTATGAAAGATTCTGAAGAGACTGCAACAGCCTTCAATGTGAGTCAAACTAGCCATAACTCGAGAAAGAAGCTTTAGTTTGCTAATCCACGAATCAAATTCCAAGAGAACGTGGCTAGAAGCCTATAGAAGCTGTTAGTTTTCGTCGCATTGCAACCGTTGAACAGTTATAGCTGGAATACACACACAGACAGACAGACAGACAGACAGACAGACAGACAGACACACACAGTCAGCTTTACCGTAGCCTCGATTCAAGGCCGATTAAAATACGGCCTGGAATCGAGGCTAAGCTTTACCGTATCCCTCGTGCGGCTATGCCTCGAGCATAGATAGTAGAGGAAGGGATTGGAAACGGGATCACGTGAGCTTATGCTTGCAACGTAAGCCTCTGGGACCGTGCGAGTGGCAACCTATGACACCTTGAGGTGTGATTTTACTAGTTTTGAGGTCAAGAGAAGCTTTTGAAAAGAAGCAAATGAGAGGATACTAGGTAAGTAAATGTATGAATAGCCCTAAAATTTGTCTTGAGGCATGGCTAGATACAAAATGAAACATTATTACTAGCTAGAAGTCTTGGTAGCACACAAAATTTGAAGATTTTACAACACTTAGCTTATTTGTGGGGTAAGAACTGACATATGAATTGCATCTATTGTAAATGAATGGTTACAGTAGTAGTACATGATGTTATTTTATTGCTTCAGCTATATATTGGAAGTGGGGATATCATACTTCTTGAGTTATTGACCGATTTGTTGATTTCCACTAGCCATCTTTGCGGGGTAGCATCTCCATAACTAAGCTGAGTTTATATTAGAGACTCGGCAATATTAAAGATCAATGTCCATATTATTGCTTCCAATTCATTAGATTTTGAAAATCACTATTCATGCTCTGATTTTGTCCCCGCAGTGTCGATGTGTGGCAAGAACTTGGACTGAGAAATCACTGGAAGAACATTGATAATTCATGTATAATTATGTTTAGACCATGCTTATACCTTATATTGATTGTTCATTGTTGTCTATGAATGATCATAAGCTTGCTTTAAGCTTTTAGTTTAGCATAAACTGCCATTAGTGCACAAAAAGTTTATTGCAAGCTCAGCACTTCAAGTTGCATCCATGGTCGCGGCTATAATTGAGATTGTAGCAAGGACGGTCCGTGTGAAATAGTGCTAATTGCCTGTGTTTCCAATCCCCTTCCTCTACTATCTATGCCTCGAGGCATAAAAAGAAAGGGAATCAAAACTAAAAAACATTTGCAATGTGAACGTTGCTAGGATTGCCAGGAAAAGAAAAGCGCGAAAAAGCAAAGAAACAAGAAATTCGGCGAGTGCATAACTCCAATCCGTTACAACGTCATGAACATGTACAGTCGAGTGGCCTACTGTTGATAAGGAATTTTAAAATCGAAATACAGGTTGGGTAAATACACAGTCATTGGTCTTTATCTGCTGGTCATAAAAAGCACAAAAAAATATTGCTTGAAACAGTACATGCAAATGACGTTGTAACGGATTGGAGTTATGCACTCACCGAATTACTTGTTTCTTCGCTTTTTCGCGCTTTTCTTTTCCTGGCAATCCTAGCAACGTTCACATTGCAAATGTTTTTTAGTTTTGATATAGTTATATATATAGCTAGGTATAATTATATATACTGTATATCTTCTAATTTATTGGACAGCAAAAAATATTTATTTTGGAAATTGTCCGGGTATAATTGGAACAGATTTTTATAGAGCATGCGAAGTGTCCAGAATAATTAGAACAAGCAAGCAGCTGCATGCGAGCTAGCTAAGTTTAATAGAACAGTGTGCGACTGAATAGTTGCACTATAGCTATCTAAAACTATAGCTACTCAAAGCTATCTATAACTGCAGCACTCTAAGTCTTACACTTGCCGTCTATGAATGGTAACTCAACTTTTCAAGGTATTGTCCTGATATTTAGAACAAATGTAATATTAAACTAGGAGCTCTGACAAAACCACCATCAAACATAAGTTTGCCAGTTCAAGTAAACACCATCACTTCTATTTTAACAGGATATCCAGATTATGGAACACATTTTACCTTCCACAGATTTAACACTTTCAACCTCAACAACTAAGCACAATCTGAAACAATTCTTCTGGTCTCACTTTATATCAAACTTTGACTCGGAAAACCCTTGTTCATATCATTTGAAATATCCTTGTTGCAAATGCATACTTAAGCGTTAGCTAGTAAATATAATAGTTTTGGTAACCTGTTAAATCAGGATTGCCCTCAGCATCACTTATTTTATGTAATCATATCAAAATCTATCACTGTACATGTGAATGTCTATTGCTGTAAAATCATATTGATTGATTGATTGATTAAAGTACTGGAGTGTGCGTTGTATTAGAACAACGAAAATTGCCCAAAAGAGTGTCCGGGGTAATTAGAAGTGTCCGATAAATTAGAAGATATACTATAATTATATTCATGCGTTGAGTACATGCAACTATACCTTTTACCGCAACGCTCCTTGGAGGGTGCATGATTGGAACTTCAAATAGTACATGCAACCTGTGTGTGCACATGTACACGTTATCTGAACAATTTATAATGGTCTTAATTGTTGACGGAACATTATAAATTGTTATGCATGTATCAGGGGCGTAGCTACCATTGTTTCCTGGTTGCCCAGAAACCCCCCCCAGGAGCTGCTGAGAAAATTGGGCAGGGCTCCCTATAATTGAAATCATGCAGCCCTGCCCATCTTTTCACACGTGGCTGCAAATCAATAATCAGAGCAGCACCGTGAAGCGTTTCACTTTGGCTTTGTCTCAGCTAGTTAGTCTCAGCTAGCTAGCTACCTCAAACAAAGAAGACCAAGACTTAAGTTCTAGATCTAGTATCAATCCTGAATGCTCCAGTATTCTCAGACTCAGCTCTAAGCACAACTTTATTCAGGAAGTGTACAAGTTTAGAACAATCTCAGCCACATGAAACCTCTCAGGTAAATGACATTTAATTGTTGCTCAGCTAGACTAGCAATACACAATTGGCACCTGCATGCCTAGTATGTTACGTCTATAGCTAGCTAGCTTCTCACAAACATGTAAAAAAGTCATGAACAATAGATAGTCAATAACAGTAGGTGTGCCCCAATCAAGAGGGTGTGGTACCGGAAGTGGGCGTGGCCACAAAAATTTCGCGGCGCTATCGCGCCGCTGATTTTTCTGCAGAAACCCCTGTCTCAAAAGTCTGGCTACGCCCCTGTGTATGTATATACATTCGATTCCATATTAATTGATCAACTTTTATTTTAAATTAGAACACACTTTGGACTGCTCCTTGCACTGCTTTTCTGTGGGTAGAAGAAGACATGAAACTGGTTGAAGATATGCTTGACTCAGTGAATGTATGTTATAATTATATACCATGCATGTCCCAGGTGGGTTTATTTTTATTTTTATATAATTATATAGGAATGAAGTAAACTGGTTGGCGGTCTATATAGGGTTATTGTAGAGACAACGAGCTGGGAACGAGGCTGTATACGTTTACATGCATGCATGCATAATAGCCTCGATCCCAGGCCGAGTTTTCGCTTTTATAACGGTTAGGCGAACAACTGGGCCTGGTACTAGTTGTCTGCGCATGCGTCAGTCGTTCGTCAGATTCTGACGAATGGATATTCTCGTTCACTTTGGTGACATTTATATTTGTGTACTATCGTGTACTAGAAGTCAGTTCCCGTTTTATCATTATTGGAATCGATTGGAATGGCTCTTAGCTGAAGCTTCTCTCTTCTCTGAAGCTTATTCTGAAGACTGAACAACAAGGGAAGAGGTATAAAGCTTTGTCAAGCTTGTTAAGGTCAGATATTTTTGTGTGGGCCCTATGGCCGGCTAGGCTATGCTATCAAGTCTTGTTCATGTTTGGCAAGAATGTAGGTAGACTATAGTTTCATCATTAATATGGTGGATCAAGTGAAGAGTGTGAGCTAGAGAACTTGGTGCTGCCATCATCAGCTCGTCGACAATGACACTATAACCGAGAAATTTAATATGTATAGATCTACACGTATTTAAAATGTCTACTTCTCTGTACAGGAGCAATGGCTAATATCCAGCTATCCCAACAGTGCTCCTCTTGGCTATACTAACGGACGAGACTGGACAGTTTGAGGTAAGGGTTTAACCGTCTTTGGTTTCTTTTAATATTGTCCTATACTCACAGACACAGGACTGGAGTATGACCTGCTCATTCGAGCGTTGCTGGGTAGCTCAGAGACATCAAGAGAATCTACGTTTTCTCAAGTAATGAGTTACGAGTTGGGGCCTAGAATCAGAGAAGTCCAGCAGCCTGCTAAATCTTTTTGAAACGTAATTTGAAGGCATTCAATCATCCTGAAGTTGCCCTGGGTCACTGTAATTGTGCTGCAGCACAACTGGCAACTCCCCAGGCCTTTGTGAAGCAGCTCCCTATGTGCATCTTTTGTGTACTCACTCTGTGCATTTTCTGTGTGCAAATTTCTATTATTGATTTATTAAATATTTTTGCCGACCACAAATATACAATGAAAATTTGACGCATGCGCAGACAACTAGTACCAGGCCCAGTTGTTCGCCTAACCGTTATAAAAGCGAAAACTCGGCCTGGGATCGAGGCTAGCATGCATAACTGATTATAAAATCATAATAATATAGGATTCGATCTTGATCGATGGGAAGGTTCTTGTTCCTGTATTCTCAGACGCACACAGCCACTTTCTCCTAATGGTAAGTATAATCTATAGCTTGTACATGCACATGAATCATATAATGACTGCATGCATGGTGATGCATGGTGGCGTGGGGAAAAGCACTCTGTTAAAGTCCATTCTGAGTCCAAGAGGGTTTTGGTCTAAACTACAGAAGGCAAAACCAGTAGATGGTGTCAATGCAAAGACAGTGGGGATCATACCATACGAAATATATACCAAAGTGTTTGGGAGGATCATCTACTGTGATTGTGCTGGCCAGAAAGAGTTTTACACGAGCCACTGTGCCATTCTGGAGAATGCTGTTCAAACCTCACCACCCATCATTATCCTCTGTGCTAAGCTTGTAGAAAGTGAGCAGGCGATTATTGATTCAATGTATCATTGGTTGACCCTCGTCCAAAACCAGTGTACCAATCTTAAAGGCAAAGCACACGTGATAGTAGTTGGTAGCCATGCCGACAAGGTGAAGGAAATGAGTCAAAATCCACAAGCCAAAGAGAGCATCTATGCCCCTATTATCAAGCAATTCCCGAAGTTTGAGTTCAAAGAGTTCATTCCAATGGATTGCCGCTTTGCTGGTTCAAATTATATGACAAAAGCAAGAAAACTGATCAAGAAAAGCTCCGCTATTCTCCGCTCTCCAGAAACCATCAGCCTGAATGCTCACACCTTTTACATCTACCTTGCCGAAAACTTCAAAGACGACCTTGCTTTGTCGTTGGGAAATGTCTACGAAAGAATTAAGAGTGATCTTAACGAGGATCTGTCAAAACGCACTCAAGATATTCTTTCTTTCATACCCAGCACTGTCCCTCACCTTGTAGAGATCTGTGACCAGCTGCATAAAAGAGGTCTCCTTTTATTTCTCCGCAAAGACAGCTCTCCAGAGAAATCTTTCTTAGTGATTGACCAAGTAACACTTCTGTTCACAGTCACTGGGACTGTGTTTGCTCCTGAAAGTTTCCGCCAGCACTGCAAGCTAGCTTCAAGCACTGGAGTAGTGCCTTTGTCGAAATTCAGCAAAGAATTTGATGGCTTCAACATCGAAATGCTGATTGCCTACATGTCACATTTAGAGCTGTGCTTCAAAATTATGGACATGCAAGCCTTGGATTTCATTTCGAAGGAGATTGCTTCTTCCACTGACAAAGATGCTTCTGTTCCTGAGTCTGACAGATACCTCTTCTTTCCTGGGCTCATTTGAATCGAAACTCCAGAGCAAAGATGGGAAGTAACTGAACACATCAAGTACCATTTTGGTTGGATACTCCAAACCTCTCAAAAAACTGAGTTTTTCGATCCTCGCTGCCTTCAGGTCCTCATTCTGAGGATAGTGTTCACGTTCCGACTTGCCCCTGCCCTAAGAGTACAGCATGATGTCCCTTCCCTGCAAAGATTCTGCTCTGTGTGGAAAAGTGGAATATACTGGTGCAATGATGATGGAATCACCTCACACCTCGAACTTGCTGAAAATGGTCAATCTCTTGTTCTCAAAATGCCCTCTGACACAGTTCGACCTGAAGGTCTGAGAATTATGAGCAAAATCCGTGAGACTGTTGAATGTTTTGGCCGCAATGTGAATGTAATTGAAACAGTGATTGATCCAAATTAAGTTGTCAAGCATCTATTGAAAAATTCCTCTGACCTCTCTCTGATCAACATCAAAGATATTGCAGCAGCTGTCTCCTCCAACAGAGGCACAATTAAATCAACACAACAAGTTGCCTTTACCTTCAGGCACCTCTTACACTTTGAGCCGTACGCTGGCCTGGATCAAACCACCATACAGTGTATCCACAGTGACAAGAATGCCAAGAAAAATGAGAAAATCTCCAGAGATTTCATTTCATATTTTGCTAGCCAAATTTCCGACCCTGACAGTGAAGATCATAATTAAGTAGTTCGAAACAGTCGCATGTACAGAAGAATCCTGAGCCATCCCATTGTTAAAATTCATTCGGTCAGTCCCAGACAGGAGGTGGTCCAGGCCCTTGAAACGTGGAGGAGTGAGACTGAGGGAACTTACAGCTGTCTGAGTGAGACTCTCAACAAGTACAGCGTCTTCACTGGGAGAAACCCTCTGGTGAGAATAATATAATTATGTCCAACTTGTTTGCTTTACTAGTCTCTTTCTCTCTTCATGTACATACAGGACCTAGCTGGTGTGGCTCATGATGATATTGATCCCTCTGTGTTTAGTATCCGTGGTGATGAGCAAATGGTGAGTAGTTGTACGTTATAAAATTCTTTCTCTAAGTATAAAACTGTCTCTTTTTAGGCTCTAAGAACCATCTATTGATAAAATTATTATAGCTAGTCTGAAATAATTACTGTCTGCTTTGAGTGAAAGAAAAGCATTTTAACATGCAAGTGAGTGAGCGTACATAATGTTTCCTACCTATTCTATTATACATGCAACAATCACAGTAGAAGTGTGTAATTAAGAAACAATTCTCTTATACATAATAATTATTGTTAGTACAGTGTAGTTTACATTCAAGAGGATCACTGAATTGTGAAATAATAAATTGTATTACTCTTCACAGGATCACCAGATACCCTCTACCCCTACCTTAGGTATGACTTCACAATATAGTTATTCTATCAGCCTATTATAATAGCTAGTGTAGTGTTTATTAATAATATCAATCTTTTGTTATCAGCGTCAGGTGAACTCTCTATTGATGTGAATCAGATTAGAGAACGCAATGAGACTGTCTCTGCATGTTGCGAAGATGCCATCATCAGGTTGGGTTGTTTCAACAACTGTAACACTGTTATTCACTGATCACTCTTATAGATAAGAGGTCCCTGTCATCAGAAAGGCTCCAATATTCAGCAGATCCAGTCCAAAGCGTAGGAGTTACATCAGCTGGTACTAGGAACAGTCAACTCCATATTAGAAGAGGTAATTCACTGATGATCAGAAAAAGTAACGTATGAATGTACCATAGCAGGTTATGTCATAATTTATATTGGTTTTTTTTTACTCCTCATATTGGCACTTCATTTCCTTTGCTCTCAGAGATAAAATGGTTTCAATTGTTCACGCCATTAATTACTTGCTTAGGTTCTAGTGATTTGTCTGCTCTAAGGAACATTGTAGACACTCCAATCACTGGACAACTGGAGTACCAAACGAAGTATGGAGATGCTTACATACAGGTAGGTATAAGTATAGCTATACTCATGTCTATGAGTTTGCTAGGGTCCAATAACCATTTCCTTTATGTGCCACGTGGCACAAATTTGGTGGCTTAATGATTGAATGTGTGCCTGTACCCTATAGTAAGTCCACTTAAATCTTGTTGATTTGCCTGGATTGGGCTGTGTGTATTAGTGGGTGTAGTTACTATGGTTTCCGTCATGTGTAGGATCCAGGGACTACTAGCCTCCATGAGTTGATGGTCAAGCATGGAGTCACTAATGAGCAGTTGGATCGAGAGATTGAACAAGACGATCTTGCTCCAGTAGCTATGCACTTTGATGCTGTGGAGTTCTACCTCAACCCACTGAAGTTGACTGACAATGAACAAACAGATGTGAAGAGAGACGCTTTTGTTAAAGGCAATCAAGTGGCAGTGATCAACTGTTTGTCAATCTGGAGGGGTCACAGACCCAGCGAAGCAACCTTCAGAGCACTGATTAGGATCTTATTGGATCTGAGGAAGGAAGAGATTACTACCACGATCTGTCAGTACCTGAAAGAAATTGTAATTCACTGTTGCACAGTTTAACTACTCTATAATAACAAACAAAAAGAACTGTTTGTATTCAATTATAGCGTCAGCCAGAATAGTCCTCTATAGGGAGTATATAATTAAGACACAGAGACCCTCACAGTAGGTTTAAGTTTATATCCTATAATCAGTCTCTGCCCTAATGACAATGGGGGCTTACAATGAGCTGTTTCTGAGTTATGTCATTTCAGCGACCATGCATGTATAGATTTTATTACATGCACCAGTTAAATAGGTAATTATTCATTCTGTAATACCATATTATAGCTGGTATATTTCGAGGGTATATAAATGTTCGTGGTTTTCGCGGATATTAGGCATGTACCGCGAACTTTCATAATATCACATGGATGAAAAGGCGTTATTCTACGAAAATTAATCCGCGAAAACCTTTCTAAAGGCATTTCCGCAAAAATTTGTACCCTCGATATACCCGCTATACGGTAATAATGGTATAAAAGCAACTATTATTATTGTTAGCTCTGTAATCATATTCAGCACGTGATAAAGGCTTTATGTAATCATCGTGTGTATTTAGCCTGTCATGCAAATTATAATTATAATGTGCATAATTATAGTAAATCCGATTGTTCTGGCTGAAAAGGATATTCAAACAATTTGTGAAAAGTTGAAGTGTTGTAGTAAAGATTGGTTCAATTTGGGAATGGCTTTTGGGCTGATTCGCGCACAGTTGAAGGACATTGAAGATCAATACCCCAGTAATAATCGCCGCCTATCGGAGATGGTGGGAAAGCGTCTCGAAGTCACTGATCCAGAACATCCGGTCACATGGCCTTACATATGTGAATATCTGAGGAATTGTACTGTTGAGTGTAACGATGTAGCCAATGAAATTGAAGCATTAAAACTATGTAGCCAGTAAAATATTAATTAGTTTTTATTATTAATCATTTCACACAACACTTATTATTTTCTACAGCAATAGAGTTTTTACAGTTAGCTACTATTTTTACACCTGCATCTTAAGTTAGAAGTGACCCAAAACATTTTTTTAGTTTAATTAATAAGATGTGATGCCTAAGCGATATTGACATGTGAGTGTGGAAGATTGTGTCAAGCTCATTTCTCATTGCAAAATCGAATGATTGCAGAAAATACGAAATACGAGTTGCTCGAAGTCACGTCCGTCTCTCTCCCTCATGAACTTCGTACTAATGTTCTCTCAGTAGTTCTTTACATGAGCATGCATGCACGAGCAACTAATCTTTTAAGTGGCATTCCAGTGCCCATGTTACAGCTCAAGCAGATATGGTTTGTGCATCCTGACGGAGGATGTATGGATTAAGTTTCTGTGTGGCAGTAATCTCGTTACCTATTATAGGTAAGAGCATGCAGACAGTTTGGCTTTAAAAGGTGTACATGCAGTTAATGTGTGTGCAACTACATCACTAGTGTTAATTCTTTCTTGTGTACTATTTGCAGTGTGTCAAATCTTAGTAAGGAATTTTTTCCCCTTCATTGTCTACAGACCAAGAAGGTTGGTGAGAAAGCTGAACTAGAGGTGCTAAAGTTTACTGATGAGTGTTTCTCGAGCAAAGAGGGCTCCAGACCCCAGATCAAGACTATGCAATTATAGTGATGATCGGCCCAACACTGTGAGCTTCCAGAGTGTGAGAGATGAGGACTTTGGTCACTACCAGTGTGAGGTGAAGGATGCAGCTGCTGGGAAAGTGCTCCTCACTCTCTACACAGCTCTCTATATACAAAAAAGAGCCAAGTGAGTTAGCATTTTACCTTCGTGTGTATGCATCAATAATAATTGTTGTCTCAGCTCAGGTGAAATTTATATCAAGAGTCAACGATTACAGAGAGCGCCACCTGGCTGACATCTCCGATAAGTCAGACACAAAACTCATGAAGCCGCACCAAAAAATTCTGAACTCCGAAGAAACCCTTGCTCTCAAAAACCAACCAACGCAGCATCCAACGCAGATATATCTATTGGACAGGAAAACTTTTTTTGTACCACACTGTCCCATTTATGCACGTCTGTTCTCTCTCAAACTGTCCATCAATGATCATGCAGCATGTCTTCTTTCAGGAGGTGAGTCAGGTTTGCATTGAGTGTTAATTGACTATATACATGCTTGTTTTCGAAACTTCACATAATTATTCAAACCCAGCTGTGACAGATTGATTGTCTTGTCAGTTTTTAAAGTTTTTCCTTTCTCTCTCTCACTGCTGATTGTCCTGTGTGACAGATGATGCAACTCTGCATGCATGGCTAAGCTCGGCCCCTACATGTAAGTGTTACTGCTCAGTTCCCTCACTCATGCACACCTCTCAAAGTACTCATTGAGCATGGCTATAGATAGTCTGGCCACGCCCTCCACTAACCTTTGTTACACAGTTATCTATAACCATGGAACATAAGTACTTCGACAACGTACATACAAACACCCACTCTATGCTACAGATGACGTATAATTGTGCGTTCTTTGTTGCTAGGAAACCATATCAGATTCACAAACTAACGACAGTACACATAGAGACAATGAACAGGTTAGCTCGATCAGTAAACAGGCCTGATTTAGTTTCATAAGCTACGTATACTTTCCTGATGTCATAACTCCACTAAAAAGTAAATGTTCAAAGTTACAAGTTAGTAATTAAATTTAAATGTTGGCATTGTTCGAATGTTGTCTAAAGTGGTACAGTATATACGTAGTCCAATTCCAATGCATCTTTCCCCACCTCAGATTATCTGACTCCCCCAGCACTGCTGACAGTGCAACTATAATTGTGACGATACCAACACTAACCACACCCTTCCCATACAGCACCCTCTCAGGTATGACCACTGACAAATGTGACCATATATTTAAAGTTAAGAGCCAGTAATTTAATCTTGACATTGTTCGAATATTATCGCTCCAGAATGTTTATGTACACTGAGCCGATTGCTGCAGTAAAAAATAATATTTACCAGGCCAGATCTAATCATCACGTGATGTGTACCAGATATGCCTCATGGTGTAATTTTTATGAACGTTTATTGTACATGTATAGTGTTATACATGTATTCGATACGCCCTTAACTGTTTATAATTATGTAAATACGGCACTCTGTGTATTTACACACTGATAATAATTATTAGTTAACGTTTCTCTAGTATAGTAATTCTCAACTTTCTACAGGTCAATTCTGGAATGTTCCTATCAAGTACAGCCCTATACACTGGACCTGTGTGGGGTGGAGTCAACAGCGATGGCTATGCACTACGTCATAACAACCAACCATCCCAACGAGCCACAGCGATCTTTCGTCGGCTAGCTCTGACCCCTAACCTGGGAGTACAAGATGGAGTACTGTCTCTATGCTGGACAAAACCAGGCCGCTCCTCTGTACGAGATCCTCAATGATACTGTCAACAGTCTGGTGATATTCGGGGAGTACACTGACTACGGAGTATACGTCACTGACTTCAGTTACAGCCATTTCGAGGAGTCCAGATGTGCTGGTGATATCACTACCCCAGCCTAACACAAATTTTATGCAATAATTGTGTGTATAGATTTCTAGTTGAAAAACTACAGAACATTAATTAGTTTGAGTGAATGTGAGTAATGCTATATTCTGATGAACGTTTGAATCAATTTATTTACGATCATAATTATGCAATGTAATGTAAATGTAATTAAATGTGTACAAAAAAGAAATTCAATTTAAAGCAATGTAATTAATTTTTCATTTTTAATGTTAACGACCGTTACCAAATATATAAGTGAATGCAAGAAAAGTGGTCAGGTTTTGGCCTGACCAACCTGACCGGTTCCGCCGGCCCTGTAATTAATTAATACATCAGTAGATCTTGAGTGAATATTAAACTTCCTGAGTGTCGAGTTAAAGCTTATTAAAAGCTTTTATGAGTAATTATTAGCTTCTTTATCTTCAGCAATGACTTCCTGTCGAACATAAAGGCAAGATTTAATAGCAGAAGACTTGCCTGGTCCATGTTACCACAGCCTCATCAGGGGACCCACAGGAACACACCATGCCTTTCCTATAACATCTGTAGCCTTACAGTGTAGGATGTCGTTAAGTAGAGACTTGGCTTGATACAGTATTAAAGGGCGTAAGAACTCAGCCATCTTTCCACAATACTTCTATGTAACGGACTGTAACTTCAGAATACAAATAGTATACGGTTTATTTTACTGACAGTATATCCACAAATACACGGATTACCCCCTTTTTGGGGTAATGTACACACATGCGCATACAAAGTATACCAGGCCGCCTTTTTCTTCGCGGCCTAGAATCGAGGCTACTCACATGCATGCAGGAGCTGGTGGACAGAGGAGTCGGACTCACAGTCCTCACTCAGTCTGAGTGTGACTATTGAAGAGCGTACAAAAGTGACCAACTCTCAACTTGACACTGAAATTGAAGAGACGGCCTTCTATACAGCAGCTCACTTTTTTGAGAGATTCAAGTTTAATTCACAAATATGGAACTTTGAACAAGAACAGGTCATTTATACAAAACAGAAAACACAAAGAGGTAGATTAGACAATAACCAAATAAGGGCATAAGCGCCAAACAGAACATAATCATACACATGCAGTACACTAACACATGGTACAATACATCATTTACCACTAATGAGGCCAAAGGTTGTTATACTTCCTACATATGTTTCATCACCAATGAAATCATCACACTGATAGAATAGTATAATAGAGCTACTTTCATAGTGGATCTATAATAGATCTACAAATATCAGATATGGGGGTTTCAAATCAGCTCCTACTGACATCGATCACCTTGCTCATTTCCACTACTGCTGGTAAGACATGCTCAATAGCTATAGATGTATAAAGATATGGATCTATTTTTTTTACAGCTCAAGCCCAATTCACTGGATGCTTCACTGATCCTGGCTGTGCTACTCTTGTTGTGGGGGGACCTTCTTCCGATGCTGAGGACTGTTGTGTCAATAATAATGTAGGACTGTATTACAATGATGGTGGTCAATGCTTCCAGTGCATAGGTAAGTGTTAATTTCAGTCAGGAACATACTTTTCTAGTGCTAGTAAATTCAGATTAGCTGTGGTACAATTATTATGCGCAAAGCGCCGTACACGGTAATATATTTGTGTGTTTGTGTGTGTGGGTGTAGATACATGGGCGTGCTGTATATTTCCATCAAATACAACTTCACAGTCAACAAATTATTATTTGGTTTGTAGTTGCCCGTGTATTATTTTTCAATTTGCAGTGTACGGCTTTGGCTCAGATACCTTCACTAGACCAGAGGCCCAATTTCCTTATGATGTTCCACTTGCATACTTCAAGGGTCCATCTAATGCACAGCTTAGGATGGCCATTGACTACAATGGGGAAGGAACAGGTATTTTTATAGTAATAGAAATAGATAATGGAGTTTATGTTGCTTACTTCCACACTAACAGCTTCAGAGGAGGAGTTCAGTATAGGTCAGAGTTTTGTTTTTCTACCTCTCAACCCTGGTGGAACTACCTCCATCACCTTCCAAGCAGACAGAGTGGCATTGGAACCAGATGAGACTTTTGTGTTGGATTTGGTGTTGATTGGTGTGGCCAATGTTAACCGAGCACTTTTTGATTCATCTTTGCCAAATGTTTTTTTTCAGAGTAGGCAGGAGTTTATCATACAGGATAGCACTGGTAACAATTAATACCTTCACTAGATTTTCATTCCATTAATAATAATTATTAGCCCTCGTTTTTCGGCTGAGAGAGATCAGCAGACTTGTAGATGAGGATGATGGCTTCATCTCCATTGATGTGACAGTGGCCAATGAGATAGAACTGGCCTCCGATATCTCACTAGTTCTGACACCCATGATCGCTCCTGAAGATTTTACACCTCTACCAACTACCAGACCATTTGCAGGAGCAAACACCAGTAAGCTGAACATTTCAATTCAATCATTATATCACCATTATTATGACTATAGTTCCAGGCAGGATAGATTTCTTTACTACACCCATCACACTGAATTTTATGGCTGGTGGGGAGATTCTTTTGGCTGGAGATGTACTGATATTTGATGACATGATTGACGAAGTCTTGGAGTATTTTGTAGTTACTTTAAGTTTTCAAGATCCCAACAATGTGCCACCATTAACTTCAATTGAAAGCAATGGTGGCGATATAATTCGCATTGACATTATAGACAACGATGGTGAGTTAAAGCATATTGTGGTCAAACTTAATGCATTAAATAATAATGTACACAGATATCTTTATTGGATTTGCCCTACCAAATACAACATATTCGGAGGTAGAAGCCGATCACCAAATTCAAATCATCAAAGGAGCAGGGAATTTAACTGAACAAACCATCAGCTTAGTGGTTAATTTGTTCCTAACTGCTCCGGAGGGACTTGGAAATGCCATTCCTTTAGCAGACGGAGAGGACAATGATTTCGTATTTCCATCATCAAATTTTCTATCAATAGGACCAGAGGAAAATGACACCACTGTATATGGTTTGACTATATTTGGGGACAATCTGCCTGAGGTAACAGAAGCTGCTCAACTCAGACTAAGTCTACCCACTGATGCAACATTACCAGTATTCAAGATCCTCCCTCAATATCCCAGTTTTTTTATCATTATTGAGGATGACGACCGTGAGTTATTAACATAATAATTATTCTGTTAGAAATAATAAAATCTAATGATATCTCTCAGTATTCCGCATTGGCTTCGAGAACATCTCGTACATAGTTAACGAAAGGATTGGAATGCTGGAAGTGTGTGTGAGAATGCTTGAACCTTTAGAGGACACTCCAATAGGAATATTAACCATCAGTATTGGGGTTGAAACTGTACAAGGCACAGCAGGTATAGTGTGTACAGAATTACAGATGCTGCTGTCTATTGCATCCTGTATTGATTCACAGATGGCGATGACTATATGGAAATGACTGGACCTCATTTTGCCCATTCTGTAAGCTTTAGCAATACTAGTCGTCGCAGTTGCATCATGGTTGAGATAACAGAGGATATCCATTATGAATTTGAAGAGCAGTTTTCTCTGCGATTTATTGAGCTTGAAGGCACTAGTTTACCTGGCAACCTTGTACTCAATCCATATGTCAGTAACATTACAATTTTGGATAATGAAGGTAAATTGTGGTGGTGCTTTCTTATTCTTATTTTAGTCGCTAATCCATACAGAGGTGAGTGTTGGTTTCATCAACCCACCATACTCTGCCAGGGAGGACGGAGGACCAATGATATTCACTGTAGGAGTGACTAGTAACCATATATTAAACAGAGATATTGAGTTGTCCTTCTCGACTGCGGACGGTCTAATAGCAGGTGAAAGTCTTTATTTATGACATACGTATTTACCTCGTGCGTGTGCAGCGCAGCAAGGTAGAGTGATCGGTTATGTGTGTGTGTGTGTGTGTGTGTGGACTGGACACAAAATGAGCTGTTTGAGCAAACTAGATCTAGTACTTTCATGGACTGCTTTAACTGCTAATGATTACTTAGTGTAGTTGAAACTTGTAGGTGATCTTCGAAGACGATAAAAAACACTGTTTTCTAGTCGATCTAATTGTTGCTTCGATCATTCCATATTAATTATTAAGGTCATTACGATAAAATGTTATTGTATATATCTGTTTTGCTGCTGCAATGCTCTATGAGCATCTTCAGTATTACACTTACCACCTTACCACACATCCCCCCACACACCCACACCCACACCCACCTTACCACACACACACACACCCACACGCACACCCACACCCACACACCCACACCCAAACAACCAGATTTTGCTGCTATGGCTGGCCTAGACTACACTTCAATTATCGACATGCCAATCATTCTGAGAGCAGGCATGCAAACCATAATGATCACAGTTGATTTGAATGATAATCACATATTTGAGACTAACAAAATATTTCAAGGCATACTAACCATCATTAGTGGGGAGAGAGTGTCCCTAAATCTGGGTACTGCCGACGCTACCATTATCGAGGACGAAGGTATGTGTATACATGTACACATTATGTACGTTAAGGATAATTAATTATGTACGAACTACAATTATGCTTGTGTAGCTAGTAAATTCTTTCATACATAGGCAGTTCACTAGCTGCATGGTATATTTAAGAGGACGTGTGTTCCAATTTTGGGCATTCTGATTTTTGCAAATGATTTACTTAGAGTTGGAACTGCTAGACTAAGTGGTACATAATTATTGATTTAATCTTTTGTATGTCAGTGGCAATCATAGTTTGGTGATCCAAATGACATAGATTCTCCTATAATTATTTTTCTGTTCCGTATATAGTTGTCTGTCAAGAGCTGGAATTGCTTGTTAATGGTAGTGTTGAGTACTCACCTGACACGACGGCTCCATACCTTGAGGGAACTAACGCTGAGCACATCTGCTTCCCTGGAGTCATTCTTATCGGAAACGTGATCAGAGTTTGTCAGAGTGACAGCACTTTCAGTGGAGTACCACCAACGTGTCAACGTAAGTTATTACTAACATTCATTGATACAGTTCTTCTATTTGGCCTTCGCTCCACATAAAACAACCTTATTCAAAAATGTGTTTATTTATTAGTCCTCTAACTATAGATCTACCATAGCACAAGTTAAATGAAAGCTCTAGCACTGACTGGACATAGTATATATGTAATAATATAGGATGCTTTCGGAGTTGGGTTTTAAGGTTGCATACGTCATTGTTCTAGAATAACTAATTGATGTTGCAGGTATACAGTGTGAAGAGCTGCCACCTCTTGGGAATGGATCAATCATGTATCACATTGGCACCACTTTCCTGGGAACCATAGCAATGTACACGTGTGATGATGGGTTGTTCCTAGATGGGGATAAAGAGAGGAACTGTACCACTGGAGAGGCAGTAAGTAGAATGGTGTGGGCGTGGACTGGCCAAGAACCACAGTGTGTCCGTAAGTTGTGAAAACATAATACGAGTTAATATTCTGAGATCTGAGCCCACTGTTGAATTAGTCACCAATTAACCAAACCTGTATACTAATAAACCTCTAATGACATAATGTTCTCACGTGCAGCTTTGTGTAATGATCTTCTACCACTCGCTAATGGAATGATCATCTACAATGTGTCTGAAGGACCACATAGGACAGTTGCTACGTACACCTGTGATGAAGGGTTCCAGCTCCTAGGAGATGAGATAAGGACATGTGAAGATGGAGTGTGGGCGGAAGCTAGTCCTCTTCGGTGTGTACAAGAAGGTGTGTTTAAAAGAGTATAGCTAATTGCATTAATTCTTCTAGCAATCATAACAACGATAATTATAGGGAAATGGCGTGTATATGTTTTTAGCTCAAAACAGGACTTATGACTATTTATGTACTTATACGACTTATTGCAGCTCCTTCACTACTGAGTGTAGGTGCTGTGATTGGCATTGTGATTGGATCATTGATGGTAGTTGCTCTGTTGTTGGCCGTAATTTTGCTGGTTGCTTTGAGATATCGGAGATATAAATCGAAGACCTTGCGTATCAATGAAAGTAGTCCACCAGATCTAGATATGTGAGTTCATCAATTCATTGATATACGTATACTATTTTATTATGCCTCGGTGCACATGCGCAAGCGAGGTATACGGTAGTAGTGCTTTTGTGTGTGTGTTTCTGTTGTCTGTGTAGACTGCTACAGCTGCTAAAGGGATTAATTAAGTGAAAGTAAGAATTTCTATAGGCTTCTATAGAGGCAAAATAATGCTTGGTTCTCAAATTATATTAGCTTTGCTTATACTTGGAATACCATTACAGCGTTTTCAGAAGAGTGTGTAGCGTGGTGCTTTCATGAATGTCAAACACCCACATATACAGGAGGCCTGAAGTTGTTCTGGATGAGCTTCCCCATCATGTCTATGATTACATCAGTGTATTTCAAGAGGCAAACTTGATGAGTACCACTAGAAACCCTCAACCCTCTACAGCAAGTGATGGTGCTTCAGAGGTGCAGTTCAAACTAACACCTTGTGATGCTTATGGGTCTGGAAATCCTCAACCCTCTACAGTAGGGGATGATGTTTCAGAGGTGAAGTTTGAACTAACACCCTGTGAGGCTTATGGGCCTGTGACTATCCCCGTGTACGATGACAGTTAAAGCTATATAATTATAACTTATAACTTATACGGAAACTGATAGCTAGTAATATATAGTGAGTTTTAATTCTTCTCCTCTTCCTCCTCACTATGTTTTGTAATTATTGTAATAACAATAATTTTGTACACTAAAATGGGTTAATTAATACATGCATGCGGGAGAGACACTGTGATGTACATTAATGTTACTATTATAAACGGATTAATTTTAGCGAATTTGTAATTGACGCTAAATTATGCTCGTAATAATATGAATCTCATTAAATGTACTTTGAGTTTACTTTTACAAGAGCTGTGTGCTGGCTCCCACCAGATGTGTTGATAGAGTGTAATAACTATAGCGAACAACCCAGTAGCTTACATGTAATACTTCGGATAGAAAGCATAATATATTTGCATGTTATTTTGATCCTATGTGACCATTATTTTATTCTTACCCCATATATATATAGTTACATTGAAGGCTCTAATTTCCAACATGACAAGATAAAAGGAAATCCTGGTATTAAAATTTGTGAAATTAATGTTATTCATAGCGTGTCTAATTACTCGCAAGTGGAATTTTCCAATATCTGTGACTACAAATTTTTGTGATTTATTCTCATACACAGAAAATTAATGGCAGAAATTAATTTTACCCTTATGTCACCGGTATAATTATAGTAAATGCATCATTATGTGACAACTCGATATTCAATAGCTATAGCTATATGACCCTGGCTATAACAAAACAATAGCTATTATTATTATAACACGTACTATTGTAGGATCTCAGTAATGTTATAGATCTACTCATTTCCCCCCATTCTTTTTAGAGCTTGTAAAGCATCAAGAAGAAGCTCAGCCAATTCTGTTTATCGGATTTATTCTTATTCCTCCAATCATCATAGTTAGTACTTGGAGGTGGAGCCTCTTGAAGTGGAGCGCCCGTAGTTACAGTGCCCAGGCCAGTAGGTGGAGCACCCGTAGTTGCAGCGCCCAGGCTTGTAGGAAGAGTGTCCGTAGTTGCAGTGCCCAGACCTGTAGGTGGAGTGTCCGTAGTTACAGCGTCCAGGCCTGTAGGTGAAGTGTTCGTAGTTGCAGCGCCCAGGCCTGTAGGTGGAGTATCCGTAGTTGCAGCGCCCAGGCTTGTAGGTGGAGTGTCCGTAGTTACAGCGCCCAGGCCAGTAGGTGGAGCGCCCGTAGTTGCAGCGCCCAGGCTTGTAGGAAGAGTGTCCGTAGTTGCAGTGCCCAGACCTGTAGGTGGAGTGTCCGTAGTTACAGCGTCCAGGCCTGTAGGTGGAGTGTCCGTAGTTACAGTGCCCAGACCTGTAGGTGGAGTGTCCGTAGTTACAGCACCCAGGCCAGTAAGTGGAGCGCCATAGTTGCAGCGCCCAGGCTTGTAGGAAGAGTGTCCGTAGTTGCAGTGCCCAGACCTGTAGGTGGAGTGTCCGTAGTTACAGCGTCCAGGCCTGTAGGTGGAGTGTCCGTAGTTACAGTGCCCAGACCTGTAGGTGGAGTGTCCGTAGTTACAGCGTCCAGGCCTGTAGGTGGAGTGTCCGTAGTTACAGCGTCCAGGCCTGTAGGTGGAGTGTCCGTAGTTGCAGCGCCTAGGCTTGTAGGTGGAGTGTCCGTAGTTACAGCGCCCAGGCCAGTAGGAGGAGCGCCCGTAGTTGCAGCGCCCAGGCTTGTAGGAAGAGTGTCCGTAGTTGCAGTGCCCAGACCTGTAGGTGGAGTGTCCGTAGTTACAGCGTCCAGACCTGTAGGTGGAGTGTCCGTAGTTACAGCGCCCAGGCCAGTAGGTGGAGTGTCCGTAGTTGCAGCGCCCAAGCTTGTAGGAAGAGTGTCCGTATAGCTGCAGTGCCCAGGCCTGTAGGTGAAGTGTCCGTAGTTGCAGCGCCCAGGCCAGTAGGTGGAGTGTCCGTAGTTGCAGCACCCAAGCTTGTAGGGAGAGTGTCCGTATAGTTGCAGCGCCTAGGCTTGTAGGAAGAGTGTCCGTATAGTTGCAGTGCCCAGGCCTGTAGGTGAAGTGTCCGTAGTTGCAGCGTCCAGGCCTGTAGGTGGAGTGTCCGTAGTTGCAGTGCCCAGACCTGTAGGTGGAGTGTCCGTAGTTACAGCGTCCAGACCTGTAGGTGGAGTGTTCGTAGTTACAGCCCCCAGGCCAGTAGGTGGAGCGCCCGTAGTTACATGTAGGTGGAGTGTCCGTAGTTGCAGTGCCCAGGCTTGTAGGAAGAGTGTCCGTATAGTCGCAGTGCCCAGGCCTGTAGGTGAAGTGTCCGTAGTTGCAGCGTCCAGGCCTGTAGGTGGAGTGTCCATAGTTGCAGCGCCTAGGCCTGTAGGTGGAGTGTCCGTAGTTGCAGTGCCCAGGCCAGTAGGTGGAGTGTCCGTAGTTGCAGCGCCCAGGCTGCATGGAGTGCCTGTAAGCGGTATAGTGAAGTCGGCTTCAGTTTTTTTGTATTGGCCTTTACCGGTTGGTCCAAGATCGTGCCGCTGCTCTTACTTTGATACAGTTTGTAAGTGATTGTGAGAGTAGTAAATACGAGAATCGTCTGATTGATGTTTAGCAGTCGATTGGGAGCATCGTCAATGGCAAGGTTGATAGAAACAATGAGAAAGAGAACCACCACAAATACCAGAATTCCAGATAAGAAGAATGACAACACTACAAATGTGAACAACAAGCAACTGTGTATTACATATTTCACAATACCATCTTCACAGAAGCTTAACCTTCTACCGATACAAGGGGTGCCACTGTTGGTTTTCGGGGTTAAAATATTTTGCACAGCAAATACATAACACGCAACGAATTGTGTGCTTTTTTATTGGGTCAATGCAAGTAGCCAAATCACAAACTGGTTCATCTGATGTTATCGTACCAGTACCTTCATCAGCTGATCTTTTACACTTTCTAAAGCAGTGAACAATGTTGTAATACGCAGCTCGGTATGTCACAACAAATACAAGAACAGAAATTGCGTAAAATATGAGAATGGCAGAAGCATGATGGGTGGCGTATAATTATGTAGTCAATAAAAATAAAATTATGGTAAGAATGAACAACAACGCAGGAAAAAGGTTCAAACAAAACGTAGTACCAACTCTTTTTCAATCCACAGCACGCACAGGTTAGCCCAACAAGAACTGCTAGACATGCAGATGGTAAACAAACATTATGTGTGGGATTGCGTAATCAGCTTCAAAGTAAAATACACATTCATTGTCAAACTGATCATGTGTTGTTTCCTTGAAGAAAGTGTCTCCAAGCTCTCTTGTATTTCTATAACCCACAGCCAAGCAATCTTAGATAAGTACATAGAAGATGAAGGTCAGAGAACCAAGTACAGCGATGTAAATGTGCATATTTCTTGAGGAAATGTTTGGTTTCCATTTTCTTTCAGTAACTTCTTGTGCAAATCACACCATTTCCAGTATAGCATGCATTCTTTTGCGACCACACAATTAATGGTTGAGAAGTACATGCAGTACACAGCAGAGTGAGTACACAGGAAAGATTTGAATATCCATGAATAGCATTACTGTGACAGCTACGATTGACGTGTAATATTTAACTACCACTCAAACCTCAAGCTATTTTTCGGAATAGCACAGCTGATGAGGGAATGGGAGCCAACAATTTGGGTTGCTGTGTTATTGTTATACGGTAGCTGCATAATGCATTGTCATGCTGCATGGATATTATATACTCAGTATGGAAAGAACCCACTAGGAACATGCAAGTCGGTGATGATCCATGCATGGCAATGGTTCCACATGCATCAGTCGTTATGGTACACTATATTATTATAGCTACAATTTTGTGTGTACTTAGATAGTGATTTCAATCGTGCCATAGCTAGTGTCCTGTGTAATTATGTGACCATTCACTGCAATGTACACAGTGGAACCTCCCATAACGGACCCTCCCACTAGAGGACAACCTCTCTATAAAGGACACTAGCTATGGCACGGATTGAAATAACTATTTAGATACACAGAAACTCCCACATGCAGACCTTCTTGATTCCACGGACAGAGGACAAGCTCCGTGCTCCCAACTCTGTGCAAAACTGCCTCTTGTAACGGCAAACAGGAAACCACTTGGATAGTTATTATTTAGATTTCATTTCGAAGGAAATTACTTCCACTGACAGAGATGCTTCTGTTCCTGAGTCTGACACTCGATACCTCTTCTTTCCAGGGCTCATTCGAATCGAATTTCCAGAGCAATTTTGGAAAGACGCTCATGCAAAGTATCAAGTACCATTTTGGTTTGAATACTTGAAACATCTCAAAAAACCGAGTTTTTTGATCCTCGCTGCCTTCAAGTCCTCATTCTGAGGATAGTGTTCCACGTTCGGCCTTGTCCCTGCCAGTAACATAATGCATGATGTCCCTCCACTACAAAAATTCTGCTCTGTGTGGAAGAGTGGGATCTGCTGGTGCAACGATGATGGGATCACCGTGCACCTCGAGCTTGCGGAAAATGGCTGAACTCTTGCTCTCAAAATGCGCTCTGACACAGTTCGACCTGAAGGTCTGATACATCACTCCAAAATTATGAGCACAATCCGTGAGATAGTTGAATGTTTTGGCCGCAATGTGAATGTGATTGAATCGGTGATTGATCCAGATGAAGTTGTCAAGCATCCTCTGAAAAATCTCCTGACCTCCCACTGGTTAACTCAAAGATATTGCAGCAGCTGTCTCCTCCAACAGAATAATGATCAAATCAACACAACAAGTTGGCCTACCCTTTGCGCATCTCTTACAGTTTGAGCCGTACGCTGGCCTGGATCAAACCACCATACAGTGTATCCACAGTGACAAGAATACCAAGAAAGATGAGCAAATCTCAGAGCTTTCATTTCCCATTTTGCCGAACTGGTTACCAATTCAGATAATGAAAATCCAGATCAAGTTGCTCGAAACAGTCGTATGTTCAGAATAATGCTGAGTCCATCTCAAACTTCAGTTGTCAAAATTCAGTCGGTCAGTCCCAGACAGGAGGTGATCCAGGCCCTTGAGACGTGGAGGAGTGAGACTGAGGGAACTTACAGTTGTCTGAGGGAGACTCTCAATAGGTACAGCGTCTTCACTGGTAGAAACCCTCTGGTGAGTGCTTAATTATGAATATACATGCATAACTGTCTAATTATACTCTAGCCCTTCATGCATGTACTACGTATATTATACAGGATCTAGCTGCATGGTGTGGCTCATGATGATATTGGTCCCTCTGTGCTTAGTATCAGTGGTGACGATCAAAAGGTGCATTGTCTGCAGCTGTGCAATAAATGTAAATTGCAACTCCTTTGCCCCACCTTAATGAGCGTTTCGGACTTTTAATGTACATGTACAAACTTGCTGTTTTAGAGTTTACACCCAAACCATGCAGAGTTTGTTTGTATGGTTATTATACTACTGATATGTATATAGGATCCAGGGACTACCAGCCTCCATGAGTTGATGGTCAAGCATGGAGTCACTGACGAGCAGTTGGATCGAGAGATTGTACAAGACGACCTTGCTCCAGTAGCTATGCACTTTAATGATGTGGAGCTCTACCTCAACCCACTGAAGCTGACTGACAATGAACAAGCTGACGTGAGGCGAGAGACTTATTTAAGTAGAAGCAATCAAGTGGCAGTGATCAACAGTTTGTCAATCTGGAGAAGTCACGAACCCAGCGAAGCAACCTTTAGAGCACTGATTAGTATCTTATTGGATATGGGGAAGGAAGAGATAGTTACCAAGATCTGCCAGTACTTGAAAAGGTAGTGTATAGTATGTTCGCAGTTAAATGCACAGAACACTTAATCTAGGGTGGTTCTCTCCAATTTGAAAGTTCAGCAGCAGCTCAGTTCTAGAACAAATTAACTTGAAGAAAATCTAGATCTACGTCCAAGTGGAGAGAGTACACTTAATCACTACAGTTGTGGTTTACCACTTGATCAATTACTTCCTCTCTAACAGTGTACATGTTGTATACAGTGTGCTATATGGTTTCAGTGATTTCCAGCTTTGATTTATACCCGAAATCATGTGTACTGCTTGAATCACTAGTATAATTATACCTTCTTTATATGCAGACCCATGCAATGATCTATGAGTGCTGAGAGTGACTCCATGGCTGTAAAGCTAGAGCTATGTGTGTAGGACTCTTGTACTGAATTGAACACACAGTAGCTAGCTTGTTATTGTGTGTGTGATTTTCCCAATGTGAGTCATGACTTTACAATGTAATAGTGAAATCTGATCTGTTTAACTCTTGTTTAACTCTTTACCCAAGTTAATTACCTACACCTCTTGCGGAGGAGGCTACAAATAAGAGGTCATAAACTTGGAGAGAGTATCCAACAAAGTGGCAGTGATCAACCATACTATGATAGATTTATATACTGCATGTAGCTATTACTATAATGTTAACATGTAGACACTTCTCATGTGGTGTACAGTCAGCAGTGTATGCTAAGAGCGAAGTTTACTGCATAATTAATTATAGTGACTCCTCTTCACAGGTTGGTGGTGACAGTTAAGTATACTCAAAGCGGTAAATTCACTGCTACTGAAATCATAATTCCAATAGATAAGAGTTCCCTGTCATCAGAAAGGCTCCAATACTCAGCAACTCCGGTCCAGAGACTGTAAGAACTACAATATCATCATCAGCAGGTGGTGATCAAAGTACACTGAAGCAGTCAAGTCGGTACCCAAAGAGGTAAAGTCACTGTTGAATTATATACTTGGTGTATTTGAGAGTGTATAATGATACTGCTTGCCTCCCACTATGCACATGACGTGTGAGAGGTGTGGTTATACATACAGTGGAACCTCCATAAAACGGACACCATTAAACTGCTTCTTTGAAGCTTTGAAAAGGCTGTAGGGACAAGCTACAGCTAGGTTTTCACGATTGTGCAAAATAATTCTATCTCAGCAATAATTTTTCTGCTAATTCTGGGTGTGGCTGTCCGTTCCGGGAGGTTATTTCCATTGCTAAAGCTTGTTGGGATTAGAGAGGTGGTCACTCCTGAGAGGTTGCTTTACATTGAAGTCATTGTAGTTTCAATCCGGACCTGAGCTTTTGGCCGTTATATAGCATGCGGTTGCTCTTCAGAGGTGGTCGTTAATGGAGGTTCCATTGTACTAGCTGGTTCAGACTAATGAACGGTTGTTTTGTGTTTGTTGTGCAAAAATCCTTATGCATTAATATGTCGATCGAGATTTAGTGCAGAACTGAGAAAAGAGAAAAATATAGCTGATCAAATCTGTCAGCACTATAGACTTACTTGTCTCCATTATAATTATGTAGAGAAGGTGCATGTGAAAGGTGTGGTTACTGGTTCGGACTAAGTAACTGATTGTACAGGTGTTGAACTATACAGGGCCTTCATGCACTCTCAGAACAAGTGCGGCCTGAGATCGAGACTGGTACGACAGGCGCGAGGAAGGGGGGGGGGGCGATCAGTATAATTATGTGTCCATACTGAATGTGTGCTCACAGCCCATATTATTTTCATTGTTATAGCCGAATAAAGAATACTTTCAGTGTTATTTTTAATACATGCACGTACACCTGTAACACCTAGTACCCACACACTTAACACAAATCCTGAAACTTTATCATTCTGATAGTCTAAATTAGACTCTATACGGGATATCAAGAAAACATTGACTAATTTCAGGATTTGTGTCAACACAAATCCTTAAACTTCATCCATGGGATAACAGCAACACATTGAGCCACAGTAAGCTGGCTCAGTCACTCTATACATACCCTGAAGCTATGGCTGGAAATAGAAGGACTGTAAGTATATAAAGGAGACTGCACAATGTAGTTTCAGGATTTGTGTTAACACAAATCCTGAAACTTCATCCACGGGATAACAGCAACATATTGAGCCACAGTAAGCTGGCTCAGTCACTCTATACATACCCTGAAGCTATAGCTGGAAAGAGACGGGCTGTATAAGTTTAAAGGAGACTGCACGATGTAGTTTCAGGATTTGCGTTAACACAAATCCTGAAACTTTATCCACGGGATAACAGCAACATATTGAGCCACAGTAAGCTGGCTCAGTCACTCTATACATACCCTGAAGCTATAGCTGGAAAGAGACGGGCTGTAAGTTTAAAGGAGACTGCACGATGTAGTTTCAGGATTTGTGTCAACACAAATCCTGAAACTTCATCCATGGGATAACAGCAACACATTGAGCCACAGTAAGCTGGCTCAGTCACTCTATACATACCCTGAAGCTATGGCTAGAAATAGAAGGACTGTAAATATAAAGGAGACTGCACAATGTAGTTTCAGGATTTGCGTTAACACAAGTCCTGAAACTTCATCCACGAGATAACAGCAACACATTGAGCCACAGTAAGCTGGCTCAGTCACTCTATACATACCCTGAAGCTATGGCTGGAAATAAAAGGACTGTAAATATATAATCTTTACAACAATGGGTACGGATCGTCGCCCACCCTCTGCTACGCCCACTGGGTTGCTGACACTTGTAGCTTAGTAATATTTCATGTTTAGTTGCAAAATAATGAGACTTGAAAACAACATGTACACAATTAATATTTGTTAGCACGTTCACACCTAGTCTAGTTTACTACATCTATATCCAATAATAGCATGTTCATGGCAGATCCTGATGGTACAGTTGGGGCAAGCCATTGCTGTGTGCTTTTGCTCCTTGCTGCACATAGAGTAAGTAACCCATCTTCGCCAGGCACCTATAATCGGCGGCTATTGCACGAAGCACAAGACAATTTTGCACAAAACTAACTACATGGATCTACAGATGGGTAAGAAAGTAACAGCTCCCCAAAATTTGGAAAGAATAACTTGCTTGCGGACGGAATGGTGGTCATGAGAAGTGAGCTGCCGAATGTATCGATAATCGTCAGTGAGACACTTATCTCCGTCTTTGCACGCTTACCAAGCACTGAAACTACCAACACTAAACAATGCTTCTTGGCACAACTCTAACTAGTGAGCACTACTTGCAGGCAAAGCAGCGTTAGCTGCAGATCGAGCCCCACCCAGCTAGGCATGACGAAAATTTTATGCTGATTCAGCAATAATTGTGCACATTCAGCATTAGATCCCACTTGTGTGTGTTTAGCAGGGAATTATGAGCCATAATCTCATAGTTTCCCAGGGAATTATAAGCTTGAGGGTATAAAGTACAAGTACAATTTTTGAATGTACAGAAATGATAATAAAGCTGTAGCTGCATGATAATTAGCTATGGCTGTTCAGTTTTTTCACTACCAGTTTCTATAGCGTTTGCTGGGTTGATGGTAGGGTTCACCAGTATCTTTTCTTGTCTCTACGAGGAACACTAAGAGCCAATGATTTTAACAGTTCTGGGTCCATTGTCACAAGCATGAAAGCATGTCTTCAACTTGTAGCATTTGTCAACTTCGTCCTCCTGACTTCTGTTTCTATCCTGCAGCCATGTTTCAAATTGTTTACTTCAGTAGACTCCTGTGTCTTTTTGGGAACAATATAGTGCACTGTAGCATTGCTGCAAGCTGTTCCTTGCTAGCTAGCCGTACATATCAGAACAGTTTACTGAGAAGCTTGAGCTGGGGTGGGGCTTGAGTGCAGAGAAAGAGAAAGAGGAGGCTGGGCTCATTTGTTGCAGAGCGCTTCCTGCACAAGGTGGAGTCACCAGTTTGTCCATTCCAATGTTGAAGCAAGGCCAATGCAAAGGTTTTTTTTAGCAGAAATCATCTAGACTAGCTTGTCAGAACAGGACATTTTCAAAAATAAAGCTGTTGCTAAGGCTTGCTGCTTTTATAGATACACTTCTTGCCTGAGGCAGCCAATGAAAAGTGGGATCTAAATCAGTTAGCACATGTGCATTCGGTATCTATGGTTATAGTGTCCCTCATCCCTCGGGCAAAGCCCTCGTGATATGGGACACTATAACACATAGATACCTCATGCCCATGTACTATCTATAACATAATTGTGGCAAATTAAACTGGGATTAGCCTCGATTGCAGGCCGCCCTGAAGATATGTGCACAATTATTGCTGAATCAGCACTAATTTTCGTCATGCCTAGTGGGTGGGGCTCGATCTGCAGCTAACGCTGCTTTGCCTGCAAGTAGTGCTCACTAGTTAGAGTTGTGCCAAGAAGCATTGTTTAGTGTTGGTAGTTTCAGTGCTTGGTAAGCGTGCAAAGACGGAGATAAGTGTCTCACTGACGATTATCGATACATTCGGCAGCTCACTTCTCATGACCACCATTCCGTCCGCAAGCAAGTTATTCTTTCCAAATTTTGGGGAGCTGTTACTTTCTTACCCATCTGTAGATCCATGTAGTTAGTTTTGTGCAAAATTGTCTTGTGCTTCGTGCAATAGCCGCCGATTATAGGTGCCTGGCGAAGAGATGGGTTACTTACTCTATTTGACATCTACCTCTGCTCAGTCCCACTCTGCTGACACTCACACGGATGTCCTGCGAGGGAGGATTACCAAGGTTGAGACCAGACACACCTCTAGCACATGTACGTGACATACTCAACAGACTACCAATCACTTCCAAACGAAACCCTTTCAAACACTTAGGCTTTTCACCTACCCTCACACAATTGTGCTTGTACAGAATATACGCATTATTAACAGTAATATCCACAAAATGAAACAAGATCCTGAACCAATACCGGCGACACTTTCTATCATATCCATACGTATTCCTCATACGCCCTGTATTGTCAACCCCTCCCATGTACAAGTTATAGGCAGGGAGACAAGAGGGGAACACTCTGTGCGCATAGAGTACCATCTGCCTGCAATCTGAACACAGCGCCTGGCATTGTCTCAGGAAATACATTAATAGCAAAACACACCACCTTACGGTCATTGAACACAAAGTAACAGATGCCATCCACAGTCTTAGATACATATTCACCTTTATGAGGTACCACACCCTTTAGATCTGAGGGGAAACCAGCGGCTGACATTTTCATTGTACCCACTACGAATACGTCATGCTTACGTAAGTATACAATCAACGGACCAGATGTATAAAAGTTGTCCATGTAGACCACATGATTCATTGTATGAAAAGGCTCAACTAATTGCTTCACTACCCTCATCAGAAGTCCCTTCTCTGACACCTTTGTCCCGGAAGAACCGGTGAGCCTACCACTATACACATCAAACGTACATAGATACCTACAACAAGAACAAGAGCAGCACCACACCTTGAAACCTAGCTTTACAGGCTTTCTGGGCATATGAATTTTACCCCCTTTTCTACCCTTGTACTTAATCATCATTTCATCTACGGAAAGCTCTTGGCTAGGATGATATTTGGCCAAGTAGTTTGTACTGAGCGTTTCCAAAACTGTATGTATCTTGCTTGTTATCTTTCTGCTATCAACTATGCACGTATTGTCGTCACAATGGAGATAGCGCCGCAAGGATTTAAATCTATTGAAAGGCATGGTGTCCTTAACAGCCTGTACTCCTAAGAGCCGATTTGTGGACCAGTAGTCAGTATACTTGGGGAGCCTATGAATACCCATCTCCAGTATTATGCCAATAAATACCCAGATCTCGTCTCTATGTGTACCCTTCCAACTTTTAGCACCACACTGTGTGGCATACAGGTTTGTTTGCTCGGCTATGTGCTCACACAAGCTATCTGGCCACAATAGTTTTACAAAGTCTATGAATGCAGTGTTACAGGGGTCAACTTTATCTGCAGCACCAACTACACCCTTGAACTCGGGATATTTCCCAGTGGACTTAGCTTTTCGTAATCCATCCTGCCTTGCCAGCTTCCTTTGTTTCGGAGTTGGAGCCATACCATCCACCAGCTTGTCTCCTCCTCCGTCTTCTGTGTCCTCGTCGTCACTCGAGTCTACATGACAGAAAGAAATAGCAACTGTCAAGCCACACACACACACAGAAACGCGAAACGGGAGGAGCCTAATACACCACATGGACTATGAATATCATTATAGGAGCGCTGCAAACACATAATAGTGCTATGAATATCATTAAGTGCTGGGGGGGCAGTACAGTACAGCAGAGGAAAAGGCTCGTCCACATCAAAGCAGTGTGGGAGGAGCCTAATTAACCACATTACAACTATGAATACCATTATGGGACCGCTCCGACCACATAATAGCGCTATGAATATCATTAAGTGCTGGGGGGGCAGTACAGTACAGTACAGCAGAGGAAAAGGCTCGTCCACATCAAAGCAGTGTGGGAGGAGCCTAATTAACCACAAAAACTATGAATACCATTATGGGAGCGCTCTGACCACATAATATCGCTATGAATATCATTAAGTGCTGGGGGGGCAGTACAGTACAGCAGAGGAAAAGGCTCGTCCACTTCAAAGCAATGTGGGAGGAGTCTAATTAACCACAAAAAACTATAAATACCATTATGGGAGCGCTCCGAACAGTGCTATGAATATCATTAAGTGCTGGGGGGGGGGGAGTGGGGTACTGTAGTGGGGTAGTACAGTACAGTACAGCACAGCACAGCAGAGGAAAAAAGGCACAGGAAAAAAGGCTCGTCCACATCGAAGGCCGCTTCCACAGTGTGGGAGGAGTCTAATAAACCACACTGACTATGAATATAATTATAGGAGAGCTTAGGAACACTATGAATATCATTAATGACTGGGGGTACAGTACAGTACGGAGCAGAGGAAAAGGCTGCAATAAACCACACGAACCGTGCTTGAATATGGTACAGTGGAGGAGCCATGCCACCAGTGTTATGAATTAAGGACTACGAATACCATTAGGCAAGTAAGCAAAAAAGCGACCGTAGAGAACGACAGTGTGCTAGGTACACACTTCAGTAGGCAGCATGTGGTAATAGACAGCATGTGGTAATGACTTTTCTACAATTAAATGGTACAATGACCCAAACCAGTTACCTGAAATATCTGTCTCAAAACAGTCATCACTGCAGTCATCCTGGTCCTCCTCGTCCTCCTCAAGCTCGCTGCAGTCATCCTGGTCCTCCTCAAGCTCGCTGACATAGTTTCCCAGACCCATTAGTGTGATTCTTGAATGCTCCATCATCTAAAATAAAGGAGACTGCACAATGTAGTTTCAGGATTTGCGTTAACACCAATCCTGAAACTTCATCCACGGGATAACAGCAACATATTGAGCCACAGTAAGCTGGCTCAGTCACTCTATACATACCCTGAAGCTATGGCTATAGAAATAGAAGGACTGTAAGTATAAAGGAGACCGCACAATGTAGTTTCAGGATTTGCGTTAACACAAATCCTGAAACTTCATCCACGGGATAACAGCAACATATTGAGCCACAGTAAGCTGGCTCAGTCACTCTATACATACCCTGAAGCTATAGCTGGAAAGAGACGGGCTGTAAATTTAACGGAGAGTGCACAGACTCGTTTTAGAATTTGCGTCAACCATGCATTCACAGGCTAAACACAAATCCTGAAACCTCCGATCTGTCTCACAGGATAAGTTAACAGCAACACACATTGAGCCACACTTACCCACAGTAAGCTAGCCCAGTCACTCTATACACACCCTAAAGTCTACCTAGGAATTAGCATTATTGTGAATGTATTACAAAGAGAGCAGTGGGTCTGCACAAACTCGATTGAAAATGACATGAAAAGGATGGATGGCCGGATACAGTGAGCCACAGTACACAGTACCTTAGCTAGACTAAAGATAATAAGCTTAGATATGTTGTCAGTGGTATTGACTCATCTTGACTCGAGATTAGTTGTACTACAGTCAGTGCAAGTGCGCAATAATTTTACCTTTGCGCATTTTAACAATGGAATGTATGGCCACACCCATAATGCTTTTCATTTCCTATTTTTTAGGCATTTCGGGTTTTAGGATTTGTGGCACAACAGGCGCATGCTCAACTTCTTATTCTGGGTGGGCTTTAATCAAGTGTGAAAATACCCTCGTGCGGGGATGGGCGTTTATTCAAGATGGGCTTATTTTCGCGAGGTACGGTACAGCCTTTTCAAAGCTTGTATGAGCTAAAGAAGCAGTTAGCAAAGCTCCAAGATTCATTTGCAGCAAGAAATGACCTCATAGACTGGCAATCGGAACCTTCCAAGGAAGACCACCTCTCTATAACGGCCAAAAGGCTGTTCCCCAATGGTGCATTCCGTTTTATGGAGGTTCCACTGTACTATCCAGCAAAAACTTGGATAGGCCAAGTCGCTTCCAAATCTGAGCAGTGATCACTTGAAAACTACTGTTTGCGCCAGAACGTACCGTCCCCGTTTTTGCCAAACTACACAGCTATAATTATATAGAGCTAACTGACACAAGCTGAGTACAATGTAGATATAGAGTGCAGTACAGAGTGGAGCAATTCCCAGAATCAGGCAACCTGCAAAGCGGAGCTACACTTGTTTCTTGGTGAAGGTTTTAAAGTGCCGAGTCAGCAATACTCCAGCTATAATTATTATATAGGCGCTAATATAATTATAGCGCTTATAGCTATAGGTGCAAATCGAATTATATGGTTTCAAGTGATCACTGCTCGGACTGGAAGCAACTTGGTCCCATGGCCCTCTGTTAGTGTATTTTTTTGCACTTTGATGCATGTCTGTTATAATTATAAGCAAATGTGCATGGTTTCAATCACAGAGCTGCACACTGACACACCAAAACACGCATGCACAGATGTAGGAACAAAGACGAGCAGACTCTTTACAACAAAGATAATTGTAGGTCCCGTTAGGGCAACCTTGAGATATGTACATGCTGTTGAGTGTTCACTAATCTAGAGTTATTAGCAGCTACACAATCAAATGTTGTATTATACATATGCACGCGTATAGCCTCAAGTCATTTGTATAATACAACATTGATAATACTCGGTCTCATGCTATTAATTTCCATGTCCATGTCTTTTCACAGGAGGCTCATAACTATAGGCTCATTCCTCACCTTCACATATTGGAGGAACATTTGACCACAGTCCATTTCCTTCACACTCTAAAACCATCTGTCCAATCAGACGGAACCCAAAGTTGCAAGTGTACGTGGCCTCAGTACCCACGTTAAAATCAGGTATGAAGTCAGGAGAGTATTGAACCCTTCCATTGTCTATGGGCGGCAATATAGGACACAGAGCTGTGTGTGTGTGTGTGTGTGTGTGTTCGTAAAATACACAGTGAGATATGCACCGCAATGGAACGGAACTTACAAAATGAACAGTGATTCAAAGCATACTTTGCAATTATCAGGTGATAAAATAATTCTGCACCATAATGGTACAACCCAACCCTACTACTAGCACTACCGTGCTAATGATTTGTTTTCCGGAGCTATATAAATTATCATTGAATCTTACGTTCACACACAGGAGGCTGGCCAGTCCATGTCATTGAGATTTGGCACAATCGAGTTGCAATTCCAACCAGACGGAAACCAGGATCACAGGTATATGTAGCCAATGTTCCGTCATTAAAATCAGGAGTAACATCAGGAAAATATAAAATAGAACCTCCGTTTAGAATGTTTTCTAGTGCTGGACATTGCGCTGTAAAGGAGAATAATTATGTAGAATAGTCGTACACAAAATATTGGGCAACACGAGCTGATAACACATGCACATATTGTATGCATGAACACCGATCGTATATAGGCACGTGACAAACAGTAAGTTTGATTGCATACAACATACATGCTACGTACAACATGTATGTTCATACTCACAGACGCATAAAAATGAAGGCATGCACATGCAGATCATAACTAGTGCATGCGAAGTTGCAATTCTCAAATCCATAACTTTTGACATGACATCAAATGAAGTTGTAGCGCATGATAGTAGATAATTCGATAAATAACCGAAACGAATCTACATACCTCGGCACACAGGAATCAGGCCAGACCACCTCCCTGTTTCTAAACACGTTCGAGTCTCAGATCCGGCACCCAGCATGAAACCATCATTACAGGTATGAGTAGCTACTGTTCCCTCATCAAAAGGAGCAATCGTATCAGGATCATATGCAATAGCTCCGTTTGGAATGGGTGCCAGTGCTGGACAATCCACCGCTGTAAAAGGATGCGAAGTTGGATAACAACTTGCAAAAAACGAGTCAATAACTGTACATAACACTAGCGCCTCAAAATTAACCAATATAATTGCCCAGAGCTGTGTACTTGAACTAGTCACAATTGTGAGACTATATACATGCTTGTCTGGTTGTATGAGAAATGTCACATTCATATAAGCTGGGCCATAAAATTGGTATATCGAGTATGAGAGCAATAAATAAATAGCGAGGACGCTAAAGTATAAAACTATTATACATTGAAGCTATAATTATATGGTGCCAATCAAGTTATCACAAGGAAAGAGTTGCAAACCCAAACATGACTCTGACCACTATAATTATGTATAATAGGATCAAGATTGATTATAATTTTAGGATGCCACAATACTGACAGTGAATGGTAACCTAGCTTACCCCCGCAGCTTGATACACTTCCTAACCACACTCCATTCTCACAAGTCCTTCTTCGGTTTCCTACTAAAGTTCCAACATCACACTCGTACGTGGCAACTGTTCCGTATGGTCGACCACTAATCTCTGTGAAAAACTCATAGTTGTATGAGATGGACCCATCAGAGAAAGCAGGTAGGTCAGGACAGGCACCTATAATAAGGGGTGGGCAATACAATGCTTACACAGCAAAAACACATATGTTATAATTATGGGATGCATCATCGTATTTTAGTGTTAAAATGACAGAAATTTATGTCATTTCTACATTAAATTTCAAATGATGCATTTTATTTGAGATGTTTTATGTTATTATAACATATCTGTTTTTACTGTGTATACAAATAACTCAACCGAATGATTACTGATACCAAGCAACTAGAGCGTATCATCCAGGGATGTCCGCAACTACGGTATAATTATACGTACCATTTGCAAACATGCGTTTTTATATTTCTAGCGTATCATAGATAATTATTGTCCACTCTCCACATAACAAGTATACTGTCTTTTACATGGAGCTCTGCATGCAAGCAATTACATGTGCCTCAATGATAATAATAGCATTTGTACACTCACCTTGGTCATCAATAATGGTTATGGTGTACCGAGCTCTGGGCAGGTAGCAATTCTCGATTGCAACACACTGCACCATCACCTCCACTACTTCTACTGGCTCTGGAATGTCATCGTCCAAAATAGTGACTTCATATGCAACGTTGGGGAGTGTGGAGCCATCTCTTCCCCATCGCAGGTTGCCATTTTGATCAAGCCCACCATTTCTTTGTGATGGAGGAGCAGTATAATCAGAATCTGCATGCATGGATATAGAAATTATAAGCAATTAAGACTGGACTGCATAATAGTGGACTAAATACCTTCTTCAGCTGTGAGGGATTGAAGTGAAGCAAATGCTCTACTACGCTCTGATCGATCACCACGGGTGATACTAAACATGAGATCGACTATCGTTACACTAGATTCCACTACAACTCGATCCACAGCTCGAATCCAGGCCACTGCATAAACAAAAAGAATAATAAAATGAAATGTAAAAGAATTTTGAGAAACTTACGTCCAACTGGCTCCATTTCAAAGGGCAAAGGATAAGCAAACGAGGCTCTAAAAGTAAATCCGTATGCAAATCCCCAGAATGCTCCATTTTGAATGTTGTCATAAGTAAGGTTGAAATTTCCTCGGCCTATGTTGCTGGTACCTCCATAAGCACACACCTGATCAGTACCATCCACACGACAGTTGATGGCTTGATATTGATCATCAGGAATTCCAGTTTCTCCATTTATACGAAACCTCTGTTGATCTGCTGTGGAATTATCGAAGATGCGAGTGGGCAAGATGTAGCTCAGATATCCGTTGAACTGTGTGGTCAAATCCTTGGCTGTAGTAAAGCTGTAGCTATTCAAATAGGAGTTAGCTGCTGGTATGTAATATAGGGCAGGATCAAAATTTTCGGAGCGACCTAAAACCGGTTCAGCATCACGGCCGAGTGTATATCCAGCCATAGTAATGGGTTGAGAGGACGTAACACAACAATAGGTCTGAGCACTCTGAGGTGTTTGGCACTCAGCGTATTGTCCTGCACCCACTGTGGCTGTGTAAACACCATTTCCAGCGCTAACCAGTGCAACTCGATTATTCCCATCGGCTGAACTTGCTGCACACTCACAATTGATTGTTACTTGTGCTCCAGCAGATACTGAGCCAATTCTGTACAGTTCACCGCTTTGTCTGACAGCGAAGGGAGCCATGAAAAACAGGTCACCGTATGTTGGATGAGGTGGCACTTGTTCCACAAGATAGTCGCAACTTCCGACAGCAGTAGGATTTCCACATTGATGCCCAGAAAATACAGCCAATGGCTTGTCAGAAGTGATGATAGAGCCGGTAAGATCGACATTATTGCTATTCATTACAGTGTCAAAACGATTGAAAGCCCTCCCATATGTTGCTTCAACTCGAGCACTTGGGTTGGCAGAACTTGGTAGCACCCAAGTGGGATGGGAGTGGGTTTGGGAGGCTTGTACACTGACAGTAGTGTCATTTTCACAAGGAGTAAAAAGAAATCGACTCTGAAATGGCTCTCCACCAAACACACCAGATGAAAAGATAAAGTACTTGTAACTTTTAGCATTTGGAAATTCGACACAGTTAATAGCCATGTACGCATCAGTTGTTGTAGATTCATCATTGAGCACATATACAGTGAGCTCATCGTTTGGATCCTCTGCTGTTATAAACAATCCCTTTTGTCTTTCAGCTTCATCGATTTCTCCATTGTTTTGCACGGCTATGTCTCCTTGGGTACCCTGTCCTGCCGGCAGACTGATGAAAGTGAATTCTCCTCGTCGAGCGATTTCCATGCGAGACCATAACCCAGATCCAGGAGAGGTCTCAGTGAATCCTGTTCCATTCACTCCCAACCATCGTGTCTCTAGGGTGAAACTTGAGCTCTCCTGCTCAGTGGTGATGAAAATTCCGATTTCCTGTAGGGTTGCAGTTGAACTTTGAGCAGCATTGTTCATGAAGGCCAGAGCAAATCTGCTTCCTCTGGATTTTGGAGCATTCGGATCTGCAGGAGTTTTGAAGCAGCTATAAATCATTCACTAAAATCAGGAGTACATTTAAGTACTCTTTAATTAATACGTTTAATAGACACTAGTTGATAAGATCTATACATGGGAAGTACATGGAAAAAGTGCCTCAGAGCAGGTATAGTACTGTGAGACTTAGTATACTTACAATTTACTTAGTATACCTATAGTATTCCGTGTACTGTAGCCAAGCCTTGAGGGCAAGATTTGCGCATGCACACTACCATCTATAGACACAGTTTTGTCGGTGTTGTCCATGTGATTTAGAAGCCCTCAGCCACTTGAATAGTGTATACCTAAACATAACATGCCCCCTGATGGTAGGTGTCACATTTCTTTTGGGCTTCTAAATCCCATAGACACCTCCAAAACATTGGCTATAGATATACAGCTGACACAAGACCATTGCACTCAATGGTAAAGTTATTACTAGCTCCAAGTGATATATAATTATGAAGGAGGACAGACAATAGGAACAAGCAACACAGACTTTGTGAGCTAGCCATAGTTAGTCTAAAGTCGACAGAATCTTATGAGGAATGGCTGAACCATATATACTTGGCTCACTAACTAAATCTATAATAGCCTTACATATACAACTTCGATCAACTGTTTGGTTGACACAGATAATGCATGGCAACTGCTGTTATTTTGTTATTGTTAATTTAGTTTTGACATCACATTATCCACTATCCTCGTCAGCCAAACTATTAGGCTCATAATCATTACTCCAGGTTGTCAGACTCTTGCTATACACCTAGAGGTGGTGTTGATATAGATCCCCAGTTAAAAGCAACACAATATAGAACATGTCTTGAGCTGTCACATTACTAAATAACAACAATTTTACAACTTCAACACTGCATGAACTATAAAACTCTAAAGCAGCTTTCATATAATGGATTGTTGCATTACTGATTATTATACCTTCAGGCGACATACTTTCACAGGTTGCAATTCCACTGTTTATAACTCATTTTGCTGGTATTAAATTCTGCTAATTATTACCACAACTTGTGATTCTAATTACTCGCAAGTGATATTGAGATTCATTACAATTTAAGATTGGGTAATAATTATGTCATATCGATATTGGGCAACATGAGCTTATAACTGAACGTATATAATTATACACACATTGTATAATACTGTGCTGTGATGGAAAGCATGAACAATGATCGGCTATAGCATATTGCAAACAATTGTTTGATTAAACACAACCTGCGTTATTATAGTTTCATTAAAGTGCATGTTTACTATGGCTATATAATATTATCAGCTGATAGAAGAGCTGATAGAGCACATGCACATGCAACACCACTTACTGACATCCATGGTGGGTTCATCACCAGCTCCAAGTGATGTATGAAGGAGGACAGACAATAGGAACAAGCAATACAAATTCTTGGAGCAAGCCATAGTCTAAACTCGACAAAATGTTACTGGGAATGGCATTATTTTTGTCACTATCCTATATAGCCCATAATACATAATTATTATGACATTGACCGGCTTGGTTGACACAGCTAATGGCAATTTTGTTATTGTTATCTTTAAAACTATACTTTCGACATCACACTATCCATTATTTGTCATAATCATTACTCCAGGTTATAAGTCTCTTGCTACACCTATATAAACTGTTAAAGCAACACCGTAAAAAATTAGTTTTATTATAATACATTATTCTAAAGCTTCCTCAGGCTCATGCATAATTGTCATGCACCCATGGCAATAAGAGGTACATTAAGTGTGTGGGTATAGGTGTTACAGGTGTACGTGCATGTGATCAAAAATAACACTGAAAGTATTCTTTATTCGGCTATAAACCTATTATAATTATACTAGAGCACTAAAGTGCAAACCCTCGGCTGGTGACGTAACATGAAACCAGAAGAGTGATATGTTATAGTTATAACACGGGCACAAGAGATGTATGGAATATATTGCACTGAAACACGAGGGCGTAAGCCCTGAGGGCTGAGTGCAATAATATGCCATGCATCCCGAGTGCACGTGTTATAACTAGTTTATATCCCGAGGGCATAGCAACATAACACTGTCTTAGTAACACAATATAAACTGCACAAAAAGATGACAAAGACAACTCTAGACACAGCTCCATCTCTTCTCTCTTCTAGACGCCAGTATATGCAGCGTATTAGATTGGCATGACCGACGAATGGCACAAAATCCAACGCTGAAAGCACTGCAAAACAACCCCACCCCCACTACTGCTGCAAAGAAACAGCCCCACCCTACTTACTGCTGCGAAGAAACAGCCCCACCCCACTACTCAGTGTATTTTAAACTGCTGCTCGAACAGCCCTCCACTATCCTCGGCATCACAACCAAGCCAAAGAAGCTCGCCTCTACACTGCTGCAAAACAGCTCAAGCCCCCAGCAAAAAGAGCCGCTTCTAGTGCTATGATGAAGCAGAATTGACATGCATCACAAAGTCGAGGACTAGGTGTAGGAACACAGAATCTTCCACAAAATGAACCTTGGACAATTTTAAAACCTGCATGGTTGCAAAGAAACTCCAGTAGAGCTGAACATTCCTGCATGCATGGCTGGACTTACTTTGATATATACTTGTTATTTCTCATGATACAATAATTGTCTGCTTAATTTAATTGTCTGTCTAATGCCGGAGGGGCGTTTTGTGGTTAGTGCATTATGACTTTGCGGTCAGTGCATTATGCTGCATATTGAACTTGGCAACAACGTAGCAACGAGATATAATTGATTCTGAATAAATATAATTATATGAATATAATGAAGGCAAGAGCAAATCTGCTTCCTCTGGTGTTTGGAGCATTGGGATCTGCAGGGGTTTTGAATTTTCAAGCAGTTATGAATCATTAACTGAAACCTTATTCACTCAAATTAGACACTAGTCAACCATGTTCCTCCACCTCAGTTTATAAAATTATAGTCCTGGACCTAGCTCCACCCACAAAATGGAAACATCCAGCTCCTCCACCAGTTTTGCAGCAAACAACACTTTCCAAGAAACAAGCGGCTCGTACTACTCTCACAAAGCGAAAGGAAGACATCTAAGCAAGAATTTGCAGCAAACAAGCACAGCAAACGAGCGGCTCCTCTACTACTCTTGAACAAAGCCAAAGGAAGAAGCCAAAGCTAGAACCCCAGCACTTCCATACATCCAGCTCCTCCCCCATGCAGCCTCCTTGCAGCAAAAAAGTACAGCACACTGCCCAAGAAACGAGCGGCTCCTATATACTACTCTCAAACAAAGCCAAAAAATACTCTAGAGCTTCTCTCTTCCATTCTAGTTCTGTTATTATGTTACTAGACAGCATCTAGCTACAATAATTTTTTTTCTTGTAAGTTATAGTTGTGACACATGCATGAGTGCCACATGGGATATATTGGCTCAGTAGTGACTTAGGCCCGAGGGCCGCAGGCCTCGAGGGCAAAGGCACTACTGAGCCAATATATCCCATGCACACCAGTGAGCTGTGTAACAACTGCATTCCTTGTGCATTCCTTTCTGTGTACACATCACTCCTTTTATAGGACAACTAGTTTCAACTACTTGTGGTGGCTGTGGAATGCTCCAGACGCATGAAAAACGTTTTCTGCCTACCACTGGGCTTTAGGTAACTTCAGCCATACTATATGCCAGTATCTAGATAGTGGCACAGTTCAAGGCTTGACCTGTGCCATATGGCAGATATTGGCACAGTGTTTCCTTTGATCTGCCCACTCAAAATGCAACAAATGACAATACAATGTATAATGTTGTAGTTTGTAGTCCAGAGCAATCTATAGTACCGGTGTCATAAAATTTTAGGCCCCCCATGAGATTGGGCCCCCCCGGGCCTAGAATTTTAATATTTTAGGACCCCATTAACAGCGCAACAGCGGTAACATTATGTGACAGTGCATTCTCAAAATACACCAATACAGTCTTCTATGGTCTTTACAGTCTATGCAGTGCCAGTTACTGAATGCAGCTCTCCTCACACATACACATTATTTTCATCATTTCATTTGTGTGATGTTGGTCACTGATATAAAATATCTGTGAATTAATGTATACATTCGAAAGATATAGTCGCGTTGAATTTCTGCGCATGCTTATAAGTTTTAATGTGGGCCAGGAGCACATATGCAGTATGGACACATAATTATACTGATCGCCCTCCCCCCTCGCGCCTGTCGTACCAGTCTCGATCTCAGGCGCACTTGTTCTGAGAGTGAAGGCCCTGTATAGTTCAACACCTGTACAATCAGTTACTTAGTGCGAACCAGTAACCACACCTCTCACATGCACCTCCTGTACAAAATGGAGACTAGTAAGTCTAGTGCTGCCAGATTTGTTCAGCTATATTCTTCTCTTTTCTCAGTTCTAGTAACAACTTCACTAGATCTCTGTAAGTTATTGCATATAATAAGGATTTTTTTTGCACCTTCATTAGTCTGAACCAGCTAGTACAATGGAACCTGCATTAACGACCACCTCCGAAGTGCAAACACACGCTATATAACGGCCAAAAGCTCAGGTCCGGAATGAAACTACAATAACTTCAATGTAAAGCAAACCTCTCAGGAGCGACCACCTCTCTAATCCGTATAACGAGCAGCTTTCTAGTCCCCAACAAGCTTTAGCAATGGAAAATAACCTCCCAGAACGGACAGCCACACCCATAATTAGCAGAAAATTATTGCTGAGATAGCATTATTTTGCACAATCCTGAAAACCTAGCTGTAGCTTGTCCCTACAGCCTTTTCAAAGCTTCAAAGAAGCAGTTATGGTGTCCGTTTTATGGAGGTTCCACTATATATAACCACACCTCTCACACATCATGTGCATGGTGGGAGGCAAGCAGCATCATTTTAATCACTATACACTCTCAAATACACCAAGTATATAATTCAACATGCAGTGACTTTACCTCTTTGGGTACCGACTTGACTGCTTCAGTGTACGTTGATCACCACCTGCTGATGATGATATTATTATGATTTAACAGTGAATTTACCGCTTTGAGTATGGACTTAACTGTCACCACCAACCTGTGAAGAGGAGTCACACTATATACAGTAAATTTCGCTCTTAGCATGCATGCACTTCTGACTGCATGCACACCACATGAGAAGTGTCTAAATACATGTTAATATAGTAATAGCTACAAATCTATCAGAGTATGGTTGATCACTGCCACTTCTTTGGATACTCTCTGACCTCTTACCCCCCACAAGAGAAGAGTTGTAGGTAATTACTTGGGTAAAGATCATTAACGCAACAAGAGTTAAAAAGATTAGATTAGCCATGACTCACATTGGGAAAAATCACACACACACAATAACAAGAATATATAGCTACTGTGTGTTCAATTCAGTACAAGAGTCCTACACATAGCTCTAGCTTTACAGTCAGTCACTCTCAGCACTCATAGATCACTGGGTCTGCATGTAAAGAAGGTATACTAGTGATTCAAGCAGTACACATGATTTCGGGTATAAATCAAAGCTGGAAATCATATAGCACACTGTATACAACATGTACACTGTTAGAGGAAGTAAGTGATCAAGTGGTAAACCACAACTGTAGTGATTAAGTGTACTCTCCACTTGGACGTAGATCTAGATTTTCTTCAAGTTAGAACTGAGCTGCTGCTGAACTTTCAAATTGGAGAGAACCACCCTAGATTAAGTGTTCTGTGCATTTAACTGCGAACATACTACCTTTTCAAGTACTGGCAGATCTTAGTAATAATCTCTTCCTTCCCCAGATCGAATAATATACTAATCAGTGCTCTAAAGGTTGCTTCGCTGGGTTCGTGACTTCTCCAGATTGACAAACTGTTGATCACTGCCACTTGATTGCTTCTACTTAAATAAGTCTCTCGCCTCACGTCAGCTTGTTCATTGTCAGTCAACTTCAGTGGATTGAGGTAGAGCTCCACATCATCAAAGTGCATAGCTACTGGAGCAAGGTCGTCTTGTACAATCTCTCGATCCAACTGCTCGTCAGTGACTCCATGCTTGACCATCAACTCATGGAGACTGGTAATCCCTGAATCCTATACACATAACATGTTGAGGAAAATTAAGCACTTAACCAACCAACTTGTGGTCTGGGGTAAACTCTAAAACAACGTATATGCATTATAAGTAATTTAGTAACTTACCCTAAAATAGATTTTGTACACTTCTACCGAGATTATGCATGCTACAAAGCAGCTACAGGTGGGATGGGCTTAATTTCAAAAACATTAGTTTTGTCTCGAAAATAAGCCTACCCATGTGTTTACTTTGAAATTACGCCCACTCATTAAGTCTTTTCTGTCTGCATTTGAGGCCTGCCAGCTCTTGGATATCACAACAATGGTAATGATGGGTAAAGTAGCTAGGTATAAAGAAAAGTAGACAAGTAGTATCAGGAGGTTGTTCCTTGTCACTGCATGTTAGTCACTAACCCTTCAACAGAGATTCAGAGACGATTGTCCTTTTCTCTTATAATAGGACAAAGGATCTAACTATATCTAGCTATCTAAACAAGAAACTGCTAAACCTTTTCTTGACAACTGCTCACTGACGAATGCATGGCGTACTCTCGAGGAAAATTAGCCTATAGAGAAACTTTCACTAAAAAGTGGGGTGGGCGTAATTTTGGACGTGGACGTAATCTCGGTAGAGTACAGTATATTTAATACAAACAACGCACCTTTTGCTCATCACCATTGATACTAAACACAGAGGGATCAATATCATCATGAGCCACACCAGCTAGGTCCTGTATGTGCATGCATAATTAGCAGTACAGTGTAGACATATATATTCATGAAAGTAGATAGTTATAGTCCACTCACAAGAGGGTTTCTCCCAGTGAAGACGCTGTGCTTGTTGAGAGTCTCCCTCAGACAGCTGTAAGTTCCCTCAGTCTCACTCCTCCACATCTCAAGGGCCTGAATCACCTCCTGTCTGGGACTGACCGACTGAATATTGACACTAGAAGCTCGAGATTGGCTCAGGATTCTTCTGTACACCAGAATACTGTTTGGATCGGAAATTTGTGTAGCAAAATTAGAAACAAAGGCATTTGAAATCTGTTCATCTTTCATGACATTCTTGTCACTGTGAATACACAGTAGAGTATTTTGGTCCAAACCAGCATACGGCTCAAACTGGAGAAGTCGTTTCAGCGAAAGAGCTTGATGAACGGATTTCACAGCTTCTTTTTGAGAGCTGACAGCGGCAGCAAGATCTCTAACACTAAACAGCATGAGCTCTGAGGAAGGTTGTAGAGGATGACTGACAACTTCTAGTGGATTGATCAGTGATTCCACAACTACAATATTGGGACAAACATCTTTCACCGTTTCGAGAACTTTGTTGACTACCTCGGAGCGATTGGCAAGGCCCTCAGGTGTAAGAACTTCGGCTCGTATTTTAATAGTGAAAGATTTGTTGTTACAAAGCTCAAGGTGTGTAGTGATCCCATCATCATTGCACCAGCAGATCCCACTCTTCCACACGGAGCAGAATTTCTGCAGGGAAGGGACATCATGCTGTACTCTCAGAGCAGGGGCAAGGCGGAAGGTGAACACTATCCTCAAAATGAGTACTTGAAGGCAGCGAGGATCGAAAAAATCTGTATCCTGAGAGGTTTGGAGTATCCAACCAAAGTGGTAGCTCATGGAAGTGTCTTCCTCCCACACACGCTCGGGAGTTTCTATCCTGATGAGCCCGGGAAAAAAGAGATAGCGAGTGTCGGTTAGTTTTGGCTCCACCTTGTGAATGTAATCCAAGACTTGCTTGTCTTTAATCTCAAAGCACAGTTCTAAATGTGTCATGAAAGCGATTAGCATTTCAATGTCGTAATTTCTGAAAGTTTCAAGAAACTTAGACAAAGGCACCACTCCAGTGCTTGAGGCGAGTTTGCAGTGCTGGCGGAAGTGCTCAGGAGCAAACACTGTCCCAGTGACATCAGAGAGCAATGTTTTAGAGTCACAGATCAGAAAGGAATTTTCATATGAGGAATTGTTGTGAAGAAACAACAGAAGTCCCAATTTGCTTAGCTGGTCACAGATATCAATAAGACGGCTGAGGGTGGTCGGAATGAAAGAAAGAATGTCAGCCATTTTTTCTGACTCGTGTGTTTGGTCTAGATCGCTGTGTATTCGTTGTTGAACAACTTTCAATGAAACTGCAAGTTCTTCTTGGAAATTCTCAGCAAGGTAGATGTAAAATGTGTGAGCATTCAGGCTGATGGTTTCTGGAGAGCGGAGAATAGCAGAGCTTTTCTGGATCTGTTTTCTCACGATATTCATGTCATTCGAATCAGCAAAACGGCAATCCATTGGAATGAACCCTGTGAACTCAAATTTTGGGAATTTCGTGATAATCGGAGCAAAGATGTTCTCTTTGGCTCGTGGATCTTCTCTCATTTCCTTAACTTTGTCAGCATGACTACCAACTACTATCACGTGTGCTTTGCCTTTTAGATTGGTGCACTGGTTTTGGACGAGGGTCAACCAACGATACATGGAATCAATAATTGCATGCTCACTTTCTACAAGCTTAGCACAGAGGATAATGATGGGTGGTGAGGTTTGAACAGCATTCTCAAGAATGGCACAGTGGCTCGTGTAAAACTCTTTCTGGCCAGCAAAATCAAAGTAAATTATTTTTCCAAACTCTTTGGTGTATATTTCGTACGGTATGATCCCCACTGTCCTCGCATCGACACCATCTACGGGTCTCCTCTTCAGTAGTTTAGACCAAAACCCTTTTGGGCTCAGAATGGACTTCAACAGAGTGCTCTTCCCCACGCCACCATCGCCAATGATGAGCACAGACAGAGGAAGGTGTGGGGGTTGCTCGGAGGAGAGCTTTCCGATGAGCCTGCTGTGTTTCTTGTAGATGTTGGCAGCCTTGGCTCCGTGTTTCAAGAGGAGCTTTATGATGGTAGGATCGTTGGACAAATCGAGAGGTGTCTTGCCTTTTTTGTCAGTCACATTCGGATCACTGTGGCATTCTACCAGTAGAAACTCTACTTTATATTTTTGCTTTACCGCTTGTAAGAGGAAACCTATAATACGATAAGGTAAATATACATTAGTAATTAGGTTAGTTAACCTTTACCTGCTATTGGCTACACAGCAAAAACACATATGTTATATGGGATGCATCATCATATTTTAGTGTTAAAATGACAGGCTATACATTAAATTTCAAATGATGCATTTTATTTGAGATATTTTATGTTATTATAACATAATTATCTGTTTTTACTGTGTATAATTATATATTGAGTCATAAACGCGTTCCCTGCACTGCGTCCATCAACATGTCACAGAAAGCGCACAAACTTGCTAAAATCGACGCATGTAAATTTTCTCCAATGTTTTGGCGCGCCCCTCACCAAAACGTATATGGAGGGATCTTAAGGTGGCTCCCCTTAACTGGAGTTCGAAGGGCCCCATGCTCCTCGACTTGATTATGTAATGAAATGACAACTACATAGTTTGGACATCATGTGATACTGTTCTATTTTAGTGTTGCTCTATTTATAGTTGTTAACTATCTTATTTTAGTCCTCGTGTTCGGTTCTTTTGTGCAGTTGCTATTATTATTAAGCTATTGAACAACAGATTAGGCACTTTTAAAGTTTCAGCACCCACCGAAACATCATTTAGCGGGTAGGTGAGGGTGTACACTAGTTTAGTACCACCTCATCATGCCCTGATATAGGTGTAGTCCTGCAGTTCGAAGAGTATACTTTGAGGCCGCCGAAAACATCAAGAATCCCCTGCACACTCCCGACTATTATGTGGAAAATGGGAAGGATTTCACTAGGGTACGTGTTGGGTGCATGTGGTTGGATCGTGTTACCAATGGGGAAAAAAGAGGCCAAAATTTAAGTCAGTGTATGATTGACAGCTTGTTGCAGAAATCTGCACGTGAATAGAACGAGGTAGCAGAAATTGAAATATAGCGGGAAATATTCTGCAGGTAAAATAATGATTAACACAATTCTTCCACTTGAAAAATCATAAAAATGAGATTTCTGCAACAAGCTCTCACCTATGACCTCAATTTGGCCCCTTTTTCCCCATTGGTAACCCAATCTAGAACTGCAGAGCGACACCTATATCAGGACATGATGAGGTTGGTACAAACTGTAGCGTACACCCTCAGTTAACTGCTAAATGACGTCTCGAGGGGGTGCTGAAATTTTAAAAGTGCCGAAGCAAGGTGAGGGGTTTGAAAGGGGGGCTTTTGCGCAGATCCCTTCCATACGCGTTTGGCAAGGGGCACGCCAAAACACAGGCGAAAAATTGCGCTTTACTATAATTATGCGTCAAAGTATTGTATATGACTACTGTTCCTCAACGAGTGTTGCAAGCGTGCGCTTGCTAATGCCTCTTGCCATGTTTTTGTTTTCGCTTAAAAGTATTAGAGTGTTATAGAAGAGGCAAATAATTTGCAATGTGCTTTACTGCATGCAGCACTGGATTTGGTCAAGCGAATGCAGAGATACTAGCGTTTTGAAGAACACTAGTCAGGACAATTTTCGTACCAAACATTTGTAATGTACTTGGGCGGGACTTATGAAATTTGTCGTTAATACCGGAAATGATCTTAAAATTAGCATATCTGCTGAACCGCTTGGTCTATTCTCTTTTAAAAAAGTATAAAATGGACTCAGGACTCAGGAGTTAACATTGTAACAATTTGATATCTATTATGAAGTTCATAATGTGTCTGTACTGTATAATGTCCCTATAATAGTATGATGTCTCCTGCTTCAGACTTCAGAGTGTTCTTTTAGATATAAAGTAACCATGCTATCTTTTCTTTCGTACAGTATATTGTATCATGTGTCAGACCTCTTATCAATGTCCACCTTACACTTGTATCTGTTTCTTGATCTTTAAGCAACTTTTCTATCAATTTCATTTGGTCTAAATAAATCGTTTATAGTGTGATGTAGATTTAAGGCCATGCAACTATAGATCTATGATGCAACTCTGTTGACAGCTTCCAGTAGATTACTCCTGTCTTGTTTCGTGTGCAAATTGAATCGGTTCTTGCAATTTGATAGTTTTGTAGATTGTCTCTGGAATTCTCTCCAATCTTTCTTGTTTCTTTTCAACAGAGGCTTTCAGTAATTACTTTGTAAGAAGCTATTGATACACTTGGCTTGATTTGACTGCATTTCCATTCTCAACTCCACCCACCATTCAGATTGCATAGATTGGCAATCTATGCAATATGTGATTCCGCAAGAAATGAAAGCTTATTGAAGCAATTTTTTGCATAATCTAGAGAGAGTTAGAGATGAAACACATGCTCACTTGTGTTTTTGTTCATTTTCATGTTTGGTTGACAATGATGATTACCTTTATGAAAAAATCACACACAGAACAAGCATCAAATGCTAAAATCACAAAAAACTGTTATAAAAATCAAATTCTACGCTATTTTTTACCCCTGGGAGCAGCTGTTTTTTGCTACACTCTTCCAGAGCTTGCGGATAGCCCTTCTTGTTCACTCACTTTCTGGTCCTATTTCCTACCATTGCGGTAATCCGCCCACGCACTACTTCCGGTCTGACATCTCTAGTGCAAGGCTAACAGTGTGCGAACAGATGTGCTATGAAAGATTCTGAAGAGACTGCAACAGCCTTCAATGTGAGTCAAACTAGCCATAACTCGAGAAAGAAGCTTTAGGCCACTGTTTAGTTGCATACTTGTTTCAGATCAACCTCCCTCGACCTCCTCGGTTTTGCTTAGTTGGGCGGAGCCCGACCGTCCCTGACGGGAGGTAGGGTTTCAAGCCTATGTCAGGATTTGTCTTTGCTGCAACTATAGTTGCAGCCCAATCAAATTGCAGCATTTCTACTGTGGTCTGTGTCACGTCCGGTTGCGCAACCTCAAGCAAGATAAAATTAGTTAACACCCACTTCAGAATAATAATAATTATTCATAGAATAAAATTATTATTCATAGCTGCTTATCAGCGTGTTACATAATTCAGTAAGACAAATCCTGACATAGGTTTGAAACTCGACCTCCCGTCAGGGACGGTCGGGCTCCGCCCAACAAGGTTTTGCTCACCTCCTCAATTAAGTCATTATTGCTGATGTCAGCCATTATTTGAGGTCAAAGTCCTTTTTTTGGGCTGACATTGCATTATTATGCCTCGAGGCGTAGCCGCACGAGGGATACGGTAAAGCTGACTGTGTGTGTGTGTGTGTGTGTGTGTCTGTTCCAGCTGTAACTGCTCAACGGTTGCAATGCGACGAAAGCTAACAGCTTCTATAGGCGTCTAGCCACGTTCTTTTGGATTTCGATTATTTTGAAGCTGTTAGTTTTCGTCGCATTGCAACCGTTGAGTATGCAGTTACAGTTGGAACAGATACACTCCATAGATAGTAGAGGAGAGGGATTGGAAACACAGGGATTTCACGCGGTCCATGCGTTTTGCACCGGAAATTGACAGGAAGTTAATTTAATGGGAGGAGATTGCTGGTTGGGGAAAAATAATAAATAGCTAAGCTGCTATTATAGACTAGTTGCTCTGGTTACTGCTGTACATCCGAATGACTGACACTTTTCTCTTTGCAAATACTTGAGTGGAGATTACACATCCTCAACAAGCCTTGAAAATAACAAGGCATGCATTTACAAAGAAACTAAATCTAGGAACTCGATAATTATTTATTTTTATGGTACTAGTACTAGGCACTGTTTATTATTATAGACTGCTTCATAACATTATGACTTTCACACAATCACACAATTTTGATGTTTTACATAAAAATGTTTACAAACACAAAACATAATTTTTACGAGTCTGACGCCCTTTTAGGCAATGGTGTATTCTCGTCATCGGTCACTGTTTAGCTCTTGCAAAATAATTTACTTATCATAATGCATATTTAAACAGTGGGGTTATCATGTATCCCTCCTCTCTGCGGTTGGCATACAAAAGGGTCTTGCCAGATTTTCAGATTTTCTGAGTACCCCTGGGAAAAAATGTATGGGTAAGTTTGAATTAGTAGCCAAAACGATAAAGGTTAGCAAGGAAAATCTTTTCTTACGGCACATCGGGACCATTAAGCAACATGTAGAACTAAACAATAGTGATGTACAATTTATTGTTAACCAGTAGCTCCCCCGCAAAACAAGTTACTTTTTAATCCTTGTTTTCACACTTAAAGCAAATATTCAACATTAAACAGCATGATGCTCAACTTGGCTATGCCTACTGCATATTTCAATGCTCCCTCTACACTCTGATCACTCTCAAGCAACCATGACTACTTCCTAGCTCAAGATATCCCCCCACAAAGTTTCTTACTTACCAATTCTTAGCTAAATACATGTAAAATAGTGTAACGTGGAGCTCTGATGATCAAATAAATTAAGTAAATGATGTAAACCATACATTTACTATGGATAATGTACATACAGACTAGCTTTGCCAGTGCTTACTGCAGTTTTCTTCACTTTCTTCTCTTTTGTCTTTGCATCTGGCTCGCAATCAATCGCAATCAATACTTGCGGAATGCAACACGCATGGTGTCAGAATTCTCTAGGGCAATAATTGGTCACCTGTGATGTTTCCAATCCCTCCCCTCTACTATCTATGCACACACAGACACACGTACACACACACAGTCTAGCTAGTCACGTATCCCTCGTGCAGCTATGCCTCGAGGCATAATGAGTGCATGGGTAATGGATCGACCATGATTGTTGTTAAAAACGATCACCTTACAAATTGTACACTTTGATATGGCGTAGGGAACGCCATTCCCTTAGTTGTTGATATGGCGTAGGGAACGCCATTCCCTTAGTTGTTGAGCTGTATCAGTTTCATGTTACTGTTTCGTATTAAAGGTCTCTCTAACTGTTCTCTCTTCCTCTTCAGACAGACGACAGACGAGCTGAGCTTCTGTCTCATTAGCTCCTTTTTGTTGTCAAACTTCCCTTAGTCTTGCCAGCAGATGGTGTGTTTGATACCCCAACACCATTGCCTTACTGCCTTAGTTGTTGAGCTGTACTGTATCAAGTTTGAGTAGAATTGCAGCGATCGTCACGCTAAAAAGCTTTGAACTACGAGACAAACAGATTGTCAAGCTAAAAAGCGTGTAAATGGAGCAACGATCGTCATGCTAAAAAGCTTCAAGCGACAGACAAACAGACACATAGACAGACAGACAGACAGACAGACATTCAGACATTCATTCAGACGGATATCCGGTGGCTGAGCTTTTCTCTACAGTACTCAAAACTATGGGACTCGCCTCAGGGTTCGCCCCAATTATGTAAGCAAAATTTAACCCACGTGACGACGCCAGACTCTTTCTTTTCCATTTTGAGCATGCGCACCGAGGCATAATTATGGCAAACAGATACACTGTACATTTATTCAAATAACTCCATCTAGTGTCTTTGGCTAAGATCCAGGAAGAAGAGCCTAATCTGACCCAGCCCTTCTACTGTATTAATGTAAAGTTTATGAGTGAAAACTTTTGGGAATGAGCTGAATCCAAAGAAAATTTGACACATCTAAATTGTGCGATCTGGAAACGATGTCATACAAGTACTTGGGTATACATTGTAATTTTATGAAGCCATTAGCATACGCATAAATCGCATAATTTAATAACAAACTTGAAACGTTACTTTTTGTATCGCACTGATGAGTGATGGCGAGATACTTGACCACTTCCCAGTGTCCACCATTGTAGGCCAGAGAGAGTGGGGTGTCACCAGCCTTGTTGACTGGCTCTGTGGAAGACCATCGTTATTGATCGGTAAATACTACTTAAATTAAATATGAGAGCATTGCTACATCAGGATCTATTCCTTCTTTAAAAAATCTGTCATTCCAAGAGCACACGAAAATGCTGCAAGAGTCTCCAGACCTTTTCTCCTCTCTTCCCTCCCCCCTCTGAGAAAAGGTCTGGCCCCAAGACTAACAATGATATGGGCAACAAATAATTTTGAACTCAAAATAACTCTATCTTGTGTCTTGAGTGAGATCCAGAGGGCAATAACTAACTTGTTGCCCAATCAATGACATCAAACTCTTCTTATCTCCCCCCTAGATCCGCCACTGTATAATGACGTCAAACTGGTCAAGTTTTTTCTATAACAATAGACAACTGTTTTGAGTGAATTCGTTAGTTTTGCTGAATTCTATATAGTAAATAATTAGTTTTGCTTCCCACAACTAGTTGAAATGGAAGGAGCCTATAAAAGGACCAATTGTTGGGATGGTGGGGCATGTCAAAAAGCAGAATTCATCTATACTGCATTTACACACAGTGCAACATGCCATTATCATTATTTCACTGCAATATAATTGCTTTGTGTGTTTATAACCATACAAATAGTTCAACTGTTGGCATGGCTGTCTGTAATCAGTGGACTGGACTGGACTGGACTTTGACACTGGACTTTGACCTGACTATTGCAACACCAATTACATTCCTTTTCCTCATAATAAGACCACAATGACAAATGATTGTAAAAACTTAACACATGTACATCTAGCTACATTACAAAACACCTACTGTGGCAAGAACAATTAATTATAATGCTTGTCTTTAGGTTTGCATGATGATGAAGAGTATGTTTAGCTTTCTGTATAGGAGGACAAGCTGGTTGGGACCATGATGCATTCTTGCTTAATTGAACCACAATTGGAGCATCTATATATAGAACTGTTGTTTTTAGGCTCAAACGTAGGTTAAATTGAAAATGGTACATTGATTGTAAACACTTTCGATAAAGCGTGTCTGCTTTTCTGTTGAGCCGTGGAGAGTGAATATTCGCCATTTTTCATAGTGTACGAAAATCGAGTCTATATATGTGCATGCTCTGTGTGCATACTCCTGTCGTACTTTCCATGAAGCCGTTGCACATACACACTTAAACTACAAACAAGACGGATGAGCATCTGCCCCGCTATTTGTATCAGATCCGGTCGTAGTAGATACAAAGGATGTTCCTGTACAACTGAGTGCTGTTTCAGAAGGGGTTTGAAAAAAGGGCATAAAATGTTTAGAGACACACCTGGGAAATGTTTACTCACTGTAGATCTACCTGTAACGTTTCCGTGTTTGTGTAATTTCCCCTACTTTGAGCCTATAAACAACAGTTCAATTGTCGTGCAAGTAAGAATGCTGCTTATTAATGTGTTCTTAATTATTGGGTATGTTTGTACCAGGTATATGTTTGTAATGTATAGCTAGATATTTATGGGGCAAAAGTATGTGTTTTATGTTCTTTATAATCATTGTTTACAATCATTTTGTCATTGTGGTCTTGTTATGTCAGGTCAAAGTTAGTCCAGTATTCCAGTCCAGTCCAGTATAGTCCAGTAGTCCAGTCCACTGATTACAGACAGCTCTGTTGGCATGATAATTATTCATTAGCCTCGTTGTTGTCTCTCAACTGTGCATACCGGAAATTGTACCAGCCAAGAGCAACTGATAAACTCTTACTATTTGGATCAACATGCTTGTTGATGAGAGCCATGACCATCTCCAGGTCACCACGGGAACACTCAAGAGAGAGAGGAGTGTCTCCAGTCTCATTCACTGCAACTGTGGATACAAACAAATTGTGGACACTCAGAGAATGTTAACAGTTTCAGCACACACATTTGGGGTCACACTGATGTTCTTGAGCAAGATACTTGACCACTTCCCAATGTCCACGTTTGTAGGCAAGAGAGAGTGGAGTGTCACCAGCCTTGTTGGCTGGCTCTGCATGTGGAAGACCACCATCAACAACGTAACAGCACTGATAAACACTAGCCTCGATCCCAGGCCGAGTTTTCGCTTTTATAACGGTTAGGCGAACAACTGGGCCTGGTACTAGTTGTCTGCGCATGCGTCAATCGTTCGTCAGATTCTGACGAATGGATATTCTCGTTCACTTTCGTGACATTTATATTCGTGTACTATCGTGTACTAGAAGTCAGTTCCCGTTTTATCATTATTGGAATCGATTGGAATGGCTCTTAGCTGAAGCTTCTCTCTTCTCTGAAGCTTATTCTGAAGACTGAACAACAAGGGAAGAGGTATAAAGCTTTGTCAAGCTTGTTAAGGTCAGATATTTTTGTGTGGGCCCTATGGCCGGCTATGCTATCAAGTCTTGTTCATGTTTGGCAAGAATGTAGGTAGACTATAGTTTCATCATTAATATGGTGGATCAAGTGAAGAGTGTGAGCTAGAGAACTTGGTGCTGCCATCATCAGCTCGTCGACAATGACACTATAACCGAGAAATTTAATATGTATAGATCTACACGTATTTAAAATGTCTACTTCTCTGTACAGGAGCAATGGCTAATATCCAGCTATCCCAACAGTGCTCCTCTTGGCTATACTAACGGACGAGACTGGACAGTTTGAGGTAAGGGTTTTACCGTCTTTGGTTTCTTTTAATATTGTCCTATACTCACAGACACAGGACTGGAGTATGACCTGCTCATTCGAGCGTTGCTGGGTAGCTCAGAGACATCAAGAGAATCTACGTTTTCTCAAGCAATGGGTTACGAGTTGGGGCCTAGAATCAGAGAAGTCCAGCAGCCTGCTAAATCTTTTTGAAACGTAATTTGAAGGCATTCAATCATCCTGAAGTTGCCCTGGGTCACTGTAATTGTGCTACAGCACAACTGGCAACTCCCCAGGCCTTTGTGAAGCAGCTCCCTATGTGCATCTTTTGTGTACTCACTCTGTGCATTTTCTGTGTACAAATTTCTATTATTGATTTATTAAATATTTTTGCCGACCACAAATATACAATGAAAATTTGACGCATGCGCAGACAACTAGTACCAGGCCCAGTTGTTCGCCTAACCGTTATAAAAGCGAAAACTCGGCCTGGGATCGAGGCTATGATAAACACTTACTATTTGGATCAACATGCTTGTTGATGAGAGCCATGACCATCTCCAGGTCACCACGGGAACACTCAAGAGAGAGAGGAGTGTCTCCAGTCTCATTCACTGCAACTGTGGATACAAGCAAATTGTAGACACTCAGAGAATGTTAACAGTTTGCAGCACACACATTTGGGGTCACACTGATGTTCTTGAGCAAGATACTTGACCACTTCCCAATGTCCATGTTTGTAGGCCAGAGAGAGTGGAGTGTCACCAGCCTTGTTGGCTGGCTCTGCATGTGGAAGACCACCATCAACAACGTAACAGCACTGATAAACACTTACTATTTGGATCAACATGCTTGTTGATGAGAGCCTTGACCATATTCAGGTTACCACGAGAACACTGAAGGGAGAGAGCAGTGTCTCCAGCCTCATTCACTGCAACTGTGCATGGATACAAGCAAATTGTGGACACTCAGAGAAAGTTAACAGTTTGCAGCACACACATTTTAGGTAACACTGATGTTCTTGAGCAAGATACTTGACCACTTCCCAATGTCCATGTTTGTTGGCCAGAGAGAGTGGAGTGTCACCAGCCTTGTCGACTGTAATTGTATACATGCATGTTATGTATGTACGGGTGTATACTGAGTGATGCTCAATGCTCAAGGAAAAGCACAACCTTATGTTATACATAATTTATTATCTATCAGATAAACATACTACAAGTACGTGAAAAAATGGGAGAAAGTATAGCCTAAGGGTCGGATGAGTCACTCAAATACCAAAAAGGACGCAAACAAGATGGCCAGGTTGGGGTTGGTTATTTTGATGGTTAATATTGGCCTGGTTCGAGTGAGGTCCCCAGCACTACTTCTCCAATTTATAGGAACTACACATTGTTTATAAATGCATAGGTAATCTCCAACGGTATGCCTCAAATGCCTGTATACAGTAGACTCTCGCTATTCCGGCTCTCTGAAATGCGGCCACCTCGATATACCGGCCATTTGGTTTGGCACGGAATGCTAGCTATAATTATGTTTTCTGCACAAAACTCGACCTGAAGTACGGCCACCTCGCTATTCCGTTTACCGGCCAGTGCTGTCTGTCCCAAACAAGGTTTTCAATGTAATTTTATACGTATATTACGGCCGGATATGACGTTTTGGGTGTGGTTTAGCAAATAAAATTGAATTACACTTAAATAGAGAACAAAATGATTCATTATCCTACATTATCCTCGAGACAAGAACCGCAAAAGTAGTCATTAGATTCGAGGTAAAGTCGTTTTTAAGCCGCGGCTATTTCCTGAGATGCAGCCACCTCGCTATTCCGGCCAAGCTGCATGGTCCCAAGGGTGACCGGATTAACGAGAGTCTACTGTATATACCGTGCATTTGTTGTTGTTTTTACAGGGCCGTAGCCACCAGTCTAGTCAGGTTAGTCAGGTTTCAACCTGACCACTTTTTCCGAGGTGAATAGGCAATGGTCGGTCACTACAGTAAACACATAATGGACAAAATGTGCAGTTCCCAAAGCGATCATCATTTGCAAACCAGTTCTGTGGTCTTGCCAAATAAAACTTTGCTGTTTCTCCATCATGATGAGAATCAAGATGTTGTGTTCTGTAACATTATTTTGTGTTAGGGCTAAGCTTTAAAGCTAAGCAGAATCTAGTCCAGCAGTATAGTCGGTAGACAAGGGGCGTAACCAGCGATACCGGAAGTGGGCGTGGTCCAAAAAAGTTCGCGCCGATTTTTCCATTTCATAACCTGACCACTCTACTACGGCTCTGTTTTATCCTGGGTGTAAATATATGTAGTAAGTAACTGAAGGATCGGATATAGTCTCATGATACCGAGCCGGTTCTCATTAATACTTTTATAGTGTGGGGGGAGAGAAGCTATTAATGAGAACCGGCTGTTATATCACGTGACCATACGTATTATTATATACATGCAATTTGGAGGCATATCATTGTTTGGTTAAATTGTATAACCTTGTTGTGAGTTTTTACCCTCTCCATCATGAAATGCCAGCAAACAGTATACCTGAAAGGTTTATATTAGTAAAACTAGTAAAACCAGTAGGTTTTACATAGGATTGGCAGTGGGTTTGCCCGTGTTTAGCAATATTTCAATTATTTTGACTCATGTTCAAACTGTTCTATCTCTGCAGGGAAAGGCCACATCAAGGAACTGGCTAGACAGATAGTTTATTTAGCCTTTTCTCTCTTTGTATCTTTCATTTCATAATCCATGAACATTTTAATGAATGAATATTGTCATTTTAAAAATTGTACTATTTCGACTTTTCACCGCTCTTTGTCTGACTGACTAAGTAAGTGAGTAAGTGAGTAAGTTAAGTTTCTTGCCCAGCATTTGCTCCAAGTACAGCCATCTCCAGGACATTCTGCACAGGGTTTCCAAACGACTACAACCTGGATTACAAAGTGCTTCTTCAGATTTGCGATTGCTTCCACAAGGCAGATGACCTCTCAGTCTCTATTTCTCTTACCTAGACAATTCCGCCATCTTTTAATGACTCAGCAATTTCGTTGTAGCCAATTAATAATAGATAGGCATGCACGTGGCTAATAAACCGTGCGCCTAAAATCAGTGCTTTTCCAGAGCCTGAGGTGTTGCTTTTAATCACACTGTTCAGCTCTAGCTCCCTTTCTCTGACAGGCATGCTATATGCACTGGCTAGATATCATGCTCTTAAAATGGCTGTCATTTAATACTGATACAAATTCAACATATCCAGCAATAATTACCCATTACTATAATTATTAGTCCAGAGATATTCGAGAAGATATCTGATTAGTCCTGTCTTCTCTTCTTGAACTTCTGTACTGCCTCTTGACGTTCCACTTATGCATGTCATGATACGTAAACTGTACTGAAAAAGAAAGGGAATCCGACTAGAAAAACATTTGCAATGTGAAAAATTGCTAGGATTGGCCAGGGGAACCACAAAAAAGCGTGGAAACAAGAAATCAGACGAGAGCATAACTCCAATCCGTTACACCGTCATGAACATGTACAATACACAGTATATTAAATAATCCATGCAGGTCACCAGTACGGTCCGTGCATGCATGTTACTACGCATGGATGGACTGTGTGTATACCTGTGCTCAACACTGCATGCATGTATTAGGAACATCAATTCATCACAAATCATCATGGTTATATGCCCGCACATTCCAAAATGGATAAATATATAGGGATTGGTCATCACTCCACCAGTAAAATTGCGTGGCATATTGGCTGGGAAAATATAGGAAAACTACCAGTACATGTGCATGATTGACGTTGTAACGGATTGGAGTTATGCTCTCGTCTGATTTCTTGTTTTCACGCTTTTTTGTGGTTCCCCTGGCCAATCCTAGCAATTTTTCACATTGCAAATGTTTTTCTAGTCGGATCTTTAATATAGGTGGCATTGCCACCTTTTTAAAAAAGAAACTTGCTACAGCGGCTGTACTGAATTTTTATTTGCATTGTTGTGTCAAGTTAAAATGCATACCAGAATCGCAGCCAGTCTAGTGAGTCTATATATACATGTATGGTAAATACTAAAGTCAAAACTAACATAGTAAGGAGTAAGCTTAGTATAGTATGAAGGCATGACTGAAAAGATCATGATTGTCAGTGTTTGATTCCTAGTTCCTAAGAAACTTCATTTCATTCAATACCTGATGTCATCCGCGCTGCTGTTCTTCAGAAAACTTGTCAGACTCCAAGTGGTTATAGGTATCCACCATGCATGGGATGACTTGACAAAAGCCAGGAGAAGCAGAGCTTTCCTGAGCTTGATATAATTATACTTTAGTAGTACAGTAGAACCTCGATTATCCGGCCCTCGATTATCCGGAACCTCGATTATCCAGCTTGGCAGTTTTCTTTTTAATCAGATTACATAATTCAGAAAATGGGCGTGTCCCTCAAATGCGCATGCGCGTTGCAGCTGTTACCATGGAGACATGCCTGCTTTTCTTTTGCGCATGCGCAGACAACATGTGGCACTGCTGTTCATC